>NW_027100833.1:35000-47500 GCF_029633855.1 Hoplias malabaricus
TGAGGAGTGTGGTGTGTTCTCCCTGTGTCTGTGTGGGTTTCCTCTGGGTGACTGTCTGTGAGGAGTGTGGTGTGTTCTCCCTGTGTCTGCGTGGGTTTCTTCCGGGTGACTGTCTGTGAGGAGTGTGGTGTGTTCTCCCTGTGTCTGTGTGGGTTTCCTCCGGGTGACTGTCTGTGAGGAGTGTGTTGTGTTCTCCCTGTGTCTGCGTGGGTTTCCTCTGGGTGACTGTCTGTGAGGAGTGTGGGGTGTTCTCCCTGTGTCTGCGTGGGTTTCCTCCGGGTGACTGTCTGTGAGGAGTGTGGGGTGTTCTCCCTGTGTCTGCGTGGGTTTCCTCCGGGTGACTGTCTGTGAGGAGTGTGGTGTGTTCTCCCTGTGTCTGCGTGGGTTTCCTCCAGGTGACTGTCTGTGAGGAGTGTGGTGTGTTCTCCCTGTGTCTGCGGGGGTTTCCTCCGGGTGACTGTCTGTGATGAGTGTGGTGTGTTCTCTCTGTGTCTGTGTGGGTTTCCTCCGGGTGACTGTCTGTGAGGAGTGTGGTGTGTTCTCTCTGTGTCTGTGTGGGTTTCCTCCGGGTGACTGTCTGTGAGGAGTGTGGTGTGTTCTCCCTGTGTCTGCGTGGGTTTCCTCCGGGTGACTGTCTGTGAGGAGTGTGGTGTGTTCTCCCTGTGTCTGCGTGGGTTTCCTCCGGGTGCTCCGGTTTCCTCCCACGTTCCAAAAACACATGTTGGTAGGTGGACTGGAGACTCAAAAGTGTCCGTAGGTGTGAGCGTGTGTGGCCTTGTGAAGGTCTGGCGCCTCCTCCAGGGTGTCTTCCCGCCTTGCGCCCAGTGATTCTGGGTAGACTCCGGACCCACTGCCACCCTGGTGTAACTTTGGTGATAGAGGAGTCCTGGCGTGTGTATGTTCACCGGTCGCAGAGTGAAGTTCATCAGAGCAGAATCAGAGCTCTCTGTGCTCCATGTCTCCTATCACTGTAGAAATAATGCACATCTTTTTGTCCTGTTGGGGGCGCTGTGTTCATCTCTGAGTGAGTGTGAGAGCTAATCCACAGCAAAGATTAAGCATTCTGATTTTATTTAGAAAGGAACTATCTTTTTTTTTCTCCATGGATTCTTCTTCACATATTTAAACAGCTGACATACTGACACCTAGTGGCCTGGATGTGTCCGAGAACATATTTAAAACATGGTGGGTGACCCGCTCTGTGGACCATAATCTGGATCACCACTGTCCACGCTTCAGTACAAATAAACACCACCATTACGTCTGACAGCCAAGTGTTTCATGTTGTGTGTGTCCCTTTGATCTTCTTTGTAGATGTGGGTCAAAAGTCTGAATGATAAAAGGAGGGAGAGAGAGAGAGAGAGAGAGAGAGAGAGAGACGGGGGGGGGGGGGGATGATTAAGCCTCAGGTAAGTGTTGTGATAAAGAGAGAAATACAGACTTTGACCTTTGATCTTTTCTGCTCAGTTCTCTCACTCTTCTGCATCGGTTCTTTCTCTTCTTCTTCCTCTCCTTTTTCTTCTCCTTCGTTTTGTTCTGTTTTTCCGTTTTTGATGATGAAGATCAACTTCGCTCCAGCTCACATTCCTCTGAAGAGGAGGCTGCAGACCGCCGCTGTGTTGAAGTGGGTCTTCTGTTTCCTCGCTCTCGGTGAGTGTGTGTGTGTGTGTGTGTGTGTGTGTGTATGTGTGAGTGTGTATGTCCAAATGTAGATACTAGCTCGTGCTCCAGTTCAGTGTAAAATAATAAATCCCACTTATACACAAAAACATTCATCCACTATCTATCTATCTATCTATCTATCTGTCTGTCTGAGGTAGGAGTTTCTAATGAAGTGAAATTCTGGTTTATACGTTTGTGTCTGAACATCTGTGAACATGTGCAGACGTCACACGCAGACGTTCGCTGAAGTGTCTCAGCGGACGTATTTTAACCTAACACGAGCCTGTGCACTAGGGGGCAGCACTCAAACCTGAGGCTGTAAAGGAGCAGTGAAGGCTAAATGAATCAAAGAAGGAGAGTTGCTAAAATGTTGTTGCTATGTAGTCCAAGGTAGGCGCTAATGTGTTGCTAGGCTATTGCTGTTATCCTAGTTGGTTGCTGTTTTATCCCCATTAGGTTTCTAATGTGTTGCTAGGCTGTTGCTATGGTATTCTAGAGAGTTGCTAAGAAGTTGCTAGGCTGTTACTATGGTATCAGAGGTGGATGCTAGGTTGTTGAAATGGTGTCCCATGTGGTTGCTAATTTGCTAGGCTGTCGCTATGGTATCCAAGGTGGTTGCAATAGTGTTGCTAGGCTGTCGCTATGGTATCCACAGTGGCTGCTGTTTGGTAATGTGTTGCAAAGCTGTGGCATTTCAGTTTGTTGCTAATAAATTTCTAGAATGTTGCTTTGGTATTGCTGGTGAATGCTAAGAAGTTGCTACGATATCCCAGGTGGTTGCCAAGAAGTTGTTTGGCTGTTGCTATGGTATTTTTTATAATATAATAACATAAAGCTAATCAAAGTTTACTGGAGACCAGCAAACCTCTGCGTGCCACAATTACCCAGCATTCCCTGTTCTTCTCTCTCTCTCTCTCTCTCTCTCTCTCTCTCTCTCTCTCTCTCTCTCTCTCTCTCTCCAGCCCCCTGTTGTATAGTGCTGTTCTTCTGTCTGCTGTTCTCTCGTTTCTGGTTGGTGAGTGTGCTCTACGCTGCATGGTGGTATGTGGATTGGGACACGCCCTCTCGCGGTGGGAGGAAAGCCCCCCTACTCTGCCGCATGCCTCTCTGGAATTACCTGAGGGACTACTTCCCCATACAGGTCTCACACACACACACACACACACACACACACACACACACACACACCTGCATTTAAAATAACCATATATCATACTGCTGCCCTCTAGTGGCCTAAAGCGGCATCACTGTCACTCTGCTGCCCTCTAGTGGTCTAAACAGAGGCAATATTTAGATTAATCCATGAATAAACCCTTGGTAATGGTACGATAAAAAATATTTAGAGTTTATAAACAATATTCACAAATGTACTGACGTTTGTAGCTGTATATGAGCTACACATTTAAAACCCAAATCAACAGAGTCACTGGAACGTGCAAATATTAAACCAATAATAATAATAATAATAAAGAGTTTTTCGTGTGAACAGATCCACACACACCTGTGAACCTGGTTTAGTAAGTGTTTGACTCTGTTGGTGCTTGAGTATGGCGTCAGGATTAGGACCGGTCTGTGTCTGGAGACTGGGGTTAAGGGTTAAAGCCTGGGCTTCTCCTGCTGTATGTATTCAGCACAATATCAGAGCGCTCTGGACTTGTTTAAAAACCTCAGAATTACACAGTGCTTTAGTAGAATCAGGAACGTTTCATGAAGACGACGTGTGGTGGACTTTCCCTTGAAGAAGTCCCTCCGCTGACTGCGACCGTCCGTTTATTTACGGTCAGAACCGACCCGGAGCTCCCTGCTGTGGACACGTGAAGTTACTTTTCCACAAAAATGTGGATTAAGAGGCGAAGAGGAAGCAAACCCCCACCTCACTGTTTTCAGCCCACACAAGCACACGTCCCTTTGGGGGTGGAACTCTCACGTGCTGAGGTCTAAAGGGTTAAGATCGGGACGCGTTTCTCCCGCGCAGTGAAAACAGAGATGTGTTTGGTGTGATGTTGTTGTCGTCGTTATCTCTCAGGGCTGAGAGCTCTTGGTACGAGACTCTTATCTGATCTCTCTCTTTAACACCTCCGGTGTTTTCAGGCGGACTGTAAACTCCAGCGCTAATAAACAAGGTCAAACTCCTGGGGTCAAAGGTGAAGGCCAGAAAACCCAAGCCAAACAATGACAGAGAGCCAGTGGACCGTCATTAAACACTGTGTTATTTACACAGACGGGGCTTCAGACAACGGAACGTCTTTATGGGATTTGGGGGGAGCCCCTGTGACAATCTAGGGTTTATTTCCCAGAACCTGCTGTGAGCTGTGGTACTAGACGCTGGATAAAATCAGACTAAAAACCTTCTGAAAATCTGTGAGTCCTCAAACTGGCCCCTGATCCTGGTCTAATCCCTAATCCTCCTCCTCAGAGTGAGTTTACTGTTCTAGGAATCAGCTGCAGAGTGGTAGCAGTGTGGCTGTGACTTGGGGGGGGGGGGTCAGGTTTGTGTATAACCCCCCCACACACACACACAAACACACACACACACACACGCACACACACACGCACACACAACACACACTGATGGCTCAGGGAGGTATTTAGAGCTCGTCCCTGAACGATGACCGTGCCGTGTTTTTGAGCTTCTTCTATAATCATTAAAACTGGACCGGCTGGAAAACATCCAGAACTCATACATCACTGACCCTCAGACCACTCTCTGTTTACCTGAACACACACACACACACACACACACACACACACACACACACACTGAGTAGAGAAAAAGAACGGTATACATATATACACACTCACTGGCCACTTTATCAGAAACCCCCCCCCTTACTGACACTCACTGGCCACTTTATCAGAAACACCCCCCCTCTACTGACACTCACTGGCCACTTTATCAGAAACACCCCCCCCTCTACTGACACTCACTGGCCACTTTATCAGAAACACCCCCCCCCCCCCCTCTACTGACACTCACTGGCCACTTTATCAGAAACACCCCCCCTCTACTGACACTCACTGGCCACTTTATCAGAAACACCCCCCCTCTACTGACACTCACTGGCCACTTTATCAGAAACACCCCACCTTACAGGCCCGAGTGATGTCATCAGGCCGTTACCTGTGGTGTGTGTTCTGTGTGTGTAGCTGGTGAAGACTGTGGATCTAGACCCCAGACAAAACTACGTTCTGGGGTTCCATCCTCATGGGATCCTTGTGGCCGGGGCCTTCACTAACTTCTGCACCCAGGCCACAGGCTTCAGTAAACTGTTCCCGGGGCTGGAGAGTTACCTGCTGATGCTGCCGCTCTGGTTCAGAGCCCCGTTCTTCAGGGACTACATCATGTGCGCAGGTCAGAACCACCTCAAACGCTCATCCAGGTCTCACACTGGACAACACAGCACCCAGAGTAAAAGATACAGCCCGAGGATGTGTTTCTGAGCAGAGGAAAAGATTTACTAAATACGGAACCTATAATGGGTGATATCTTTTTGCATGGTGCTGTGATGTGTGTGTGTGTGTGTGTGTTTTAACCCACATTTATGCTCCAGGTTTGGTACCCTCGGATAAGGACAGTGCCAGTTATCTGTTGCGTCGGGAAGGTGGTGGTAACGCCGTGGTCATCGCAGTGGGCGGAGCTTTAGAGGCACTGGACTCCCACCCTGGACAGCACTCAGTGCTGTTGGCCAATAAGAAGGGCTTCATTAAATTAGCGATGGAACATGGGTATGAAGCGTTTACAGTTCACTCCAAACTAGTCTTTATTGTTGTTTACGTTTTTCTGCTCCACCTTTAAATCTTAATACAGTCCACGTCCAAACCACCGCAGACAGAGATATCTCAGGGTGTTTAGATCTTGAGGAAGTGCTGTCAGAGACGCCAGTGCTTCAACTTAACTGTATCTCTGATCACACACCTGGTCGTTTCATGATTTAGTTTAGTAAATGTATTACATATTGCACCTTTAAAGGTCAAACACATGGAACATGTTGTGAACGTGTTGGTGTGTGTTTTCCACAGCGCCCACCTGGTCCCTGTTTACTCTTTCGGAGAGAACGAGGTGTACGATCAGGTGTCTAACCCCCGTGGCACCTGGCTCAGGTGGTTACAGGACCACCTGCAGTGCATTATGGGTATTTCTCTGCCACTCTTCCACGCTCGGGGGATTTTCCAGTACAGCTTCGGCCTCATGCCCTACAGGAAGCCCATCACTACAGTCGGTACGGACCCTGCAAACACCAACCTTCACTGAGGAATACCTGCTTTCCACCAGGGGGCGCTAATAGTCTGTGAGCACTTAATGGCACTCAGCTGCTGTTAAAAACTACAGTGAAAATATTGATGACCTAAACCTGAACTAAAATATATAATCATTAGAAGTGGAACGATGGTGAAATGTTTTGCACTTTTTGGTAAAATTGTTGTTGTTTGGGACTGAACACAGCTCCGTCATCAGTTCAGACAGATCAGTAGAGTTTGTTCCTTCCTTGTTGCAGCGTCCAGCTCTCGCTGGATTCTTTCGTCGGCCACCGATCCAAGGAGCGTTTGAACCTCTTCAAAAGACCACAGCGTCATTTTACGAGCTGCCGTCGTGAGTCGGATAAAAACAAACGTGATCTCTGCTGCAGCTGGAGATTTTACAGATGGAGAGTTGGTGCTGGTCGTCTGCGTTGCGTGGCGTAGAGTGACGACTCTCTCTGGACGATCAGCGTCCCGTTTATTTAGGTACACAGTAAATTCACCAGTGTTAACATTAAACTAAGAGTGTTGGATTATTACACTAACAGTGTTCCTTTAACACTGGTGAATTTGCTGTGTATATGGACGGAAGCTAACTTTCCAGAGTCTCAAGAGCTGTGTTGATTCCTCGGATCATCTCTGTATCAGAGACGGTGACGTCAGTTAAAGGCTGATGGTTACACTCTGTCCATCTCTCGCTCTGATGGAGTCTGACATCATCAGGTCCAAGGACACAGTAGATCCTCAGTCTGAACTAAACCTAGAGACACAACTCTTTATCTATTTATAGATTCAACCTTTCACCCACATACAGACGGTCAGCACAGACACACTCAGAACACACACGGTCAGCACACACACGGTCAGCACACACACGGTCAGCACAGACACACTCAGAACACACACTGTCAGCACACACACGGTCAGCACACACACGGTCAGCACAGACACACTCAGAACACACACGGTCAGCACACACACGGTCAGCACACACACGGTCAGCACAGACACACTCAGAACACACACTGTCAGCACACACACGGTCAGCACACACACGGTCAGCACAGACACACTCAGAACACACACTGTCAGCACACACACGGTCAGCACACACACGGTCAGCACACACACGGTCAGCACAGACACACTCAGAACACACACTGTCAGCACACACACGGTCAGCACACACACGGTCAGCACAGACACACGGTCAGCACAGACACACGGTCAGCACACACACGGTCAGCACACACACGGTCAGCACAGACACACTCAGAACACACACGGTCAGCACAGACACACTCAGCACACACACGGTCAGCACAGACACGGTCAGCACAGACACACTCAGAACACACACGGTCAGCACACACACACGGTCAGCACACACACGGTCAGCACAGACACACTCAGCACACACACGGTCAGCACAGACACACTCAGCACACACACGGTCAGCACACACACGGTCAGCACAGACACACTCAGAACACACACGGTCAGCACAGACACGGTCAGCACACACACGGTCAGCACAGACACGGTCAGCACACACACGGTCAGCACACACACAGTCAGCACACACACGGTCAGCATAGACACACTCAGCACACACACGGTCAGCACAGACACGGTCAGCACAGACACACTCAGAACACACACGGTCAGCACACAAACACGGTCAGCACAGACACGGTCAGCACAGACATGGTCAGCACAGACATGGTCAGCACAGACACACTCAGAACACACACAGTCAGCACACACACAGTCAGCACAGACACACTCAGAACACACACAGTCAGTACACACACGGTCAGCACAGACACACTCAGAACACACACGGTCAGCACAGACACGGTCAGCACAGACACACTCAGAACACACACGGTCAGCACACACACGGTCAGCACAGACACACTCAGCACACACACGGTCAGCACACACACGGTCAGCACAGACACACTCAGCACACACACGGTCAGCACACACACGGTCAGCACAGACATGGTCAGCACAGACACACTCAGAACACACACGGTCAGCACACACACGGTCAGCACAGACACGCTCAGAACACACACGGTCAGCACAGACACGGTCAGCACACACACGGTCAGCACAAACACGGTCAGCACAGACACGGTCAGCACACACACGGTCAGCACAGACACGGTCAGCACACACACACGGTCAGCACACACACGGTCAGCACAGACATGGTCAGCACAGACACACTCAGAACACACACGGTCAGCACACACACGGTCAGCACAGACACACTCAGAACACACACAGTCAGCACAGACACGGTCAGCACACACACGGTCAGCACACACACGGTCAGCACACACACGGTCAGCACAGACACACTCAGCACACACACGGTCAGCACACACACGGTCAGCACAGACATGGTCAGCACAGACACACTCAGCACACACACGGTCAGCACACACACGGTCAGCACAGACACACTCAGCACACACACGGTCAGCACACACACGGTCAGCACAGACATGGTCAGCACAGACACACTCAGAACACACACGGTCAGCACAGACACGGTCAGCACAGACACGGTCAGCACAGACACACTCAGAACACACACGGTCAGCACAGACACGGTCAGCACACACACGGTCAGCACAGACACGGTCAGCACACACACGGTCAGCACACACACACTCAGCACACACACGGTCAGCACAGACACGGTCAGCACAGACACACTCAGAACACACACGGTCAGCACACAAACACGGTCAGCACAGACACGGTCAGCACAGACATGGTCAGCACAGACACACTCAGAACACACACAGTCAGCACACACACAGTCAGCACAGACACACTCAGAACACACACAGTCAGTACACACACGGTCAGCACAGACACACTCAGAACACACACGGTCAGCACACACACGGTCAGCACAGACACACTCAGCACACACACGGTCAGCACACACACGGTCAGCACAGACACACTCAGCACACACACGGTCAGCACACACACGGTCAGCACAGACATGGTCAGCACAGACACACTCAGAACACACACGGTCAGCACACACACGGTCAGCACAGACACGCTCAGAACACACACGGTCAGCACAGACACGCTCAGAACACACACGGTCAGCACAGACACGGTCAGCACACACACGGTCAGCACAAACACGGTCAGCACAGACACGGTCAACACACACACGGTCAGCACAGACACGGTCAGCACACACACACGGTCAGCACACACACACGGTCAGCACACACACGGTCAGCACAGACATGGTCAGCACAGACACACTCAGAACACACACGGTCAGCACACACACGGTCAGCACACACACGGTCAGCACAGACACACTCAGAACACACACAGTCAGCACAGACACGGTCAGCACACACACGGTCAGCACACACACGGTCAGCACACACACAGTCAGCACACACACGGTCAGCACAGACACACTCAGCACACACACGGTCAGCACACACACGGTCAGCACAGACATGGTCAGCACAGACACACTCAGAACACACACGGTCAGAACACACACGGTCAGCACAGACACGGTCAGCACACACACGGTCAGCACAAACACGGTCAGCACAGACACGGTCAGCACACACACGGTCAGCACAGACACGGTCAGCACACACACACGGTCAGCACAGACACGGTCAGCACAGACACACTCAGAACACACACGGTCAGCACACAAACACGGTCAGCACAGACACGGTCAGCACAGACATGGTCAGCACAGACACACTCAGAACACACACAGTCAGCACACACACAGTCAGCACAGACACACTCAGAACACACACAGTCAGTACACACACGGTCAGCACAGACACACTCAGAACACACACGGTCAGCACACACACGGTCAGCACAGACACACTCAGCACACACACGGTCAGCACACACACGGTCAGCACAGACACACTCAGCACACACACGGTCAGCACACACACGGTCAGCACAGACATGGTCAGCACAGACACACTCAGAACACACACGGTCAGCACACACACGGTCAGCACAGACACGCTCAGAACACACACGGTCAGCACAGACACGCTCAGAACACACACGGTCAGCACAGACACGGTCAGCACACACACGGTCAGCACAAACACGGTCAGCACAGACACGGTCAACACACACACGGTCAGCACAGACACGGTCAGCACACACACACGGTCAGCACACACACACGGTCAGCACACACACGGTCAGCACAGACATGGTCAGCACAGACACACTCAGAACACACACGGTCAGCACACACACGGTCAGCACACACACGGTCAGCACAGACACACTCAGAACACACACAGTCAGCACAGACACGGTCAGCACACACACGGTCAGCACACACACGGTCAGCACACACACAGTCAGCACACACACGGTCAGCACAGACACACTCAGCACACACACGGTCAGCACACACACGGTCAGCACAGACATGGTCAGCACAGACACACTCAGAACACACACGGTCAGAACACACACGGTCAGCACAGACACGGTCAGCACACACACGGTCAGCACAAACACGGTCAGCACAGACACGGTCAGCACACACACGGTCAGCACAGACACGGTCAGCACACACACACGGTCAGCACAGACATGGTCAGCACAGACACACTCAGAACACACACGGTCAGCACACACACGGTCAGCACACACACGGTCAGCACAGACACACTCAGAACACACACAGTCAGCACAGACACGGTCAGCACAGACACGGTCAGCACACACACGGTCAGCATAGACACACTCAGCACACACACGGTCAGCACAGACACGGTCAGCACACACACGGTCAGCACAGACACGGTCAGCATAGACACACTCAGCACACACACGGTCAGCACAGACACGGTCAGCATAGACACACTCAGCACACACACGGTCAGCACAGACACGGTCAGCACACACACGGTCAGCACACACACGGTCAGCATAGACACACTCAGCGCACACACGGTCAGCACAGACACGGTCAGCACACACACGGTCAGCACAGACACACTCAGAACACACACAGTCAGCACAGACACACTCAGCACACACACGGTCAGCACACACACGGTCAGCACAGACACACTCAGAACACACACAGTCAGCACAGACACACTCAGCACACACACTCAGCACACACCCGGTCAGTGGAGTACACATCTTTAGTTTTTAATACTCACTCTCTCAGTCACTCACTAATACTCACTCACCCACTCATTCACCGACTTACTCACTCACTCACTAATACTCACTCATTCACTCACTCACTAATACTCACTTTCTCATTCACCCACTTACTCACTCACTCACTCACTCACTCACTCACTAATACTCACTCTCTCAGTCACTCACTAATACTCACTCGCTCACTCACTCACTCACTAATACTCACTCACTCACTCATTCACTCACTCACTAATACTCACTCTCTCAGTCACTCACTAATACTCACTCACCCACTCACTCACTCACTCACACACTCACTCATTCACTCATACTCACTCACTCTCTCACTCACTAATACTCACTCTCTCACTCACTCACTCATACTCACTCACTTACTCATTCACCCACTTACTCACTCACTCACTAATACTCTCTCACATACTCACTCACTAATACTCACTCGCTCTCTCATTCACTCATACTCACTCACTCATTCACTCATACTCACCCACTCACTAATACTCACTCACTCACAAATACTCACTCAATCACTTGCTTCCTCACACATTCACTCATTCATACACACTGATTTACACAGACACCCACTTGCTCACTCCGTCTTGTTTAGGACATGGACCACAAGGGGGTGCTGTTTGGACTGCTCTGCCTGGGGATGAAGTGGTGAATGATGAAATAGTGAATGCCCTCTGTGTTTCTCCTCTGTAGTGGGAAGGCCCATTAAGGTGGAGAGGAACGAGAAGCCTTCGGCTGAGGAGCTGGACGCTCTGCACCAGATGTATGTGGACGAGTTAACACAGCTTTTCGAGGAGCACAAGAGTATTCACGGCATACCTGAGGACACACACCTGGACTTCCTGTGAGAGAGAGAGAGAGAGAGAGAGAGAGAGAGAGAGAGAGAGAGAGAGAGAGAGAGAGAGAGAGAGACTGTCTTCAAGCAGCTACCAGAAGAAAAAAACTGGACAAATAGATGCTGTATCTGATGTTGCTGCTAAAATCATCATTATTAACTGTTTAAAGACCGTCTTATAATTAATTAATTACTTACTAATAATTATAACCTTTTTTACAAATGATTTTTGTCATCCACTTATAATTTAAAAAAAAATGTAAATAATTTTGTCAAAATGTAGTAAAAAAATTCCTATTTTCTTGTCTGTTATTCAAATTCTTCATTCCGCCTTAAATAGTGCAGCAGTTACATTGTGGAGCCTTGATGTTGTCATACAACAGCTGCACAGTTTAAGGTGGAATGGTACATTCAGATAAAGTGGCAGTAATCACCTCAAAGCAACATTTAAGGTGGAATGGAAAATTCATATAAGAACACTAGATCTACATTCCCACAATAATTAAGGTGGAATGGA
>NW_027100833.1:52500-65092 GCF_029633855.1 Hoplias malabaricus
CGCTCAGAGAACACAGTTCCACTGTTCCACACACCAGAGGAACCCCATCACTCCAGAGAACACAGTTCCACTGTTTCCACACCCCAGAGGAACCCCATCCCTCCAGAGAACACAGTTCCACTGTTTCACACACCAGAGGAACCCCATCACTCCAGAGAACACAGTTCCACTGTTCCACACACCAGAGGAACCCCATCACTCCAGAGAACACAGTTCCACTGTTCCACACATCAGAGGAACCTCCATCACTCCAGAGAAACACAGTTCCACTGTTCCACACACCTCAGAGGAACCCCATCACTCCAGAGAACACAGTTCCACTGTTCCACACACCAGAGGAACTCCATCGCTCCAGAGAACACAGTTCCACTGTTCCACACCTCAGAGGAACCCCATCCCTCCAGAGAACACAGTTCCACTGTTCCACACACCAGAGGAACCCCATCCCTCCAGAGAACACAGTTCCACTGTTCCACACACCAGAGGAACTCCATCAACTCCAGAGAACACAGTTCCACTGTTCCACACACCAGAGGAACTCCATCGCTCCAGAGAACACAGTTCCACTGTTCCACACACCAGAGGAACTCCATCGCTCCAGAGAACACAGTTCCACTGTTCCACACACCAGAGGAACTCCATCGCTCCAGAGAACACAGTTCCACTGTTCCACACACCAGAGGAACTCCATCGCTCCAGAGAACACAGTTCCACTGTTCCACACACCAGAGGAACCCCATCACTCCAGAGAACACAGTTCCACTGTTCCACACACCAGAGGAACTCCACCGCTCCAGAGAACACAGTTCCACTGTTCCACACACCAGAGGAACTCCATCGCTCCAGAGAACACAGTTCCACTGTTCCACACACCAGAGGAACTCCATCGCTCCAGAGAACACAGTTCCACTGTTCCACACACCAGAGGAACCCCATCACTCCAGAGAACACAGTTCCACTGTTCCACACCCCAGAGGAACCCCATCCCTCCAGAGAACACAGTTCCACTGTTTCCACACACCAGAGGAACCCCATCACTCCAGAGAACACAGTTCCACTGTTCCACACACCAGAGGAACCCCATCACTCCAGAGAACACAGTTCCACTGTTCCACACATCAGAGGAACCCCATCACTCCAGAGAACACAGTTCCACTGTTCCACACACCAGAGGAACCCCATCACTCCAGAGAACACAGTTCCACTGTTCCACACACCAGAGGAACTCCATCGCTCCAGAGAACACAGTTCCACTGTTCCACACACCAGAGGAACTCCATCGCTCCAGAGAACACAGTTCCACTGTTCCACACACCAGAGGAACTCCATCGCTCCAGAGAACACAGTTCCACTGTTCCACACACCAGAGGAACCCCATCACTCCAGAGAACACAGTTCCACTGTTCCACACACCAGAGGAACTCCACCGCTCCAGAGAACACAGTTCCACTGTTCCACACACCAGAGGAACTCCATCGCTCCAGAGAACACAGTTCCACTGTTCCACACACCAGAGGAACTCCATCGCTCCAGAGAACACAGTTCCACTGTTCCACACACCAGAGGAACCCCATCACTCCAGAGAACACAGTTCCACTGTTCCACACCCCAGAGGAACCCCATCCCTCCAGAGAACACAGTTCCACTGTTTCACACACCAGAGGAACCCCATCACTCCAGAGAACACAGTTCCACTGTTCCACACACCAGAGGAACCCCATCACTCCAGAGAACACAGTTCCACTGTTCCACACATCAGAGGAACCCCATCACTCCAGAGAACACAGTTCCACTGTTCCACACACCAGAGGAACCCCATCACTCCAGAGAACACAGTTCCACTGTTCCACACACCAGAGGAACTCCATCGCTCCAGAGAACACAGTTCCACTGTTCCACAACCCAGAGGAACCCCATCCCTCCAGAGAACACAGTTCCACTGTTCCACACACCAGAGGAACCCCATCCCTCCAGAGAACACAGTTCCACTGTTCCACACACCAGAGGAACCCCATCACTCCAGAGAACACAGTTCCACTGTTCCACACACCAGAGGAACCCCATCACTCCAGAGAACACAGTTCCACTGTTCCACACACCAGAGGAACCCTATCACTCCAGAGAACACAGTTCCACTGTTCCACACACCAGAGGAACCCCATCACTCCAAGGAACACAGTTCCACTGTTCCACACACCAGAGGAACCCCATCACTCCAGAGAACACAGTTCCACTGTTCCACACACCAGAGGAACCCCATCACTCCAGAGAACACAGTTCCACTGTTCCACACACCAGAGGAACCCCATCACTCCAGAGAACACAGTTCCACTGTTCCACACACCAGAGGAACCCTATCACTCCAGAGAACACAGTTCCACTGTTCCACACACCAGAGGAACCCCATTACTTCAGAGAACACAGTTCCACTGTTCCACACACCAGAGGAACCCCATCACTCCAGAGAACACAGTTCCACTGTTCCACACACCAGAGGAACCCCATCACTCCAGAGAACACAGTTCCACTGTTCCACACACCAGAGGAACCCCATCACTCCAGAGAACACAGTTCCACTGTTCCACACACCAGAGGAACCCCATCACTCCAGAGAACACAGTTCCACTGTTCCACACACCAGAGGAACCCCATCGCTCCAGAGAACACAGTTCCACTGTTCCACACACCAGAGGAACCCCATCACTCCAGAGAACACAGTTCCACTGTTCCACACACCAGAGGAACCCCATCACTCCAGAGAACACAGTTCCACTGTTCCACACACCAGAGGAACCCCATCGCTCCAGAGAACACAGTTCCACTGTTCCACACACCAGAGGAACCCCATCGCTCCAGAGAACACAGTTCCACTGTTCCACACACCAGAGGAACCCCATCACTCCAGAGAACACAGTTCCACTGTTCCACACACCAGAGGAACCCCATCACTCCAGAGAACACAGTTCCACTGTTCCACACACCAGAGGAACCCCATCGCTCCAGAGAACACAGTTCCACTGTTCCACACACCAGAGGAACTCCATCACTCCAGAGAACACAGTTCCACTGTTCCACACACCAGAGGAACTCCATCGCTCCAGAGAACACAATTCCACTGCAATTATTCCCCATTGGGTCCCATCAGATTTCACAGATTTATACAATCTAATGACACTACAGAGATTATATAATCACAGCCTGTGTGTGTCTGTGTGTGTGTGTGTGTGTGTGTGTGTGTGTGTGTGTGTGTGTGTGTGATACGTGATTAGTGGTATTATCATTATCTTGTTCAGTGTCTATCAGAAATCAAAGGTGATCCTGAGGTGCAGAGTCCAGGTGTTCTCTCTGCGTTTACAGGTGATCAGTGAATTCTCTTATCGTTTAAACACACTGCTGCACGTTTGACCGATGAAAACACACTTTAAGTTTGAACTCTTATTCCTCGACTGTAATTAAAACAGTAAAAAATAAACATCGTTGTTTCCAATTTCATTTGTAAGTGTTAATTAAACTATTCTTTTAATGAATCTTTTCTCATATTGTTTACTCCTCGTGATGTTCCCGATTTCACTTTTATTGTACCATACTTACACAATACCAGTTTCCATGGTAACATCACACTTGTTACTATGGTTACGTTTCCTACATTTCCATGGTTATTCCCAATGCCAGTGGTTAGATAAACCAATAATTATAGTGGTATAGTGTATACCTATGGTTACAGTAAACCCATTTACATTGTAACGTTGCCCACATATCCATGGGTACATCCCACACGTTTCCATGGTTACATCCCATGCGTTTCCATGGTTACATCCCACAGATTTCCATAGTTACATCCCATGCGTTTCCATGGTTGAATCTCATGTTTCTATGGTTACACCCCACAGATTTACATGGTTACGTCCTGCACATCTCCATGGTTAAATCCTACTTTTCCATGGTTACACCTCATGTTTCCATGGTGATATCCCCTATGTTTTTTGAGTACTCTACACCCACTTCCAGGGCTAGGTTTCATTAAATCCCCGATTGTTCAGACGACATCAGATCGACAGAGAAACTGTGGTGTATTCAGACGTTGTTCAAAACCACTTTTATTTGCTGGTGCTTTACTTAAAAATATAGAAGAAATATAAATTCTGGGTTTAATGCACGACGTCGGGCTCTTTACTCCCCAGCCCCTTCCCTCTGGGTCTTTAATGAGCTCCAGGCCAAAGAGTCAGTAAGAGAAAGTAGAACTGCCTCGGGCCAAGTGGACTTCAGCTGAGATCACAGCTACTGTACAAACCACGCGGTTTCAGCAATGATCTCGTCTAGACGGCGGCTATTTCCTCATCTCAGCTGGCTCTCTGTCACTGGACCTATGGACCGCATTAAACCCTGCCATCAAAGCATTAACACGCACCGTGTCTCAGAGATAAAACCAGGCCGAGCTGGAGCCAGCGACGTTTGCTTCAGTTCATCGAGAAAAATATGACACGCCTTTCCCCAGATAAACCCACTGTGTCCTCATCAAACCTGCTCTGTGTGGGTCCTGAGGAACAGGCTAGTGAAGTATGCAGAGCAACAGCTGGACTACAGTGTGTAGAACCCCAGAGTGACCAGAGGGGGACAGTGGAGCTGAGAGAGGGGACAATGTTCTGGCCGATGGGTGTATATTTATTTCTCTCTGTGGTGTAAACTGTGTGTGTGTGTGTGTGTTTGCTCAAGGCCGGGGGTGGGGGGTGGGGGGGTGATGTGCAGGGGGGTCGATGGTGTTATTACCTCTCACTGGGGCGGGTGGAGGCAAAGCTGCTGTGCACAGGGAGCTAAAGGCATTGTGGGAGGGCCGAGGTGTCTGTGATCTGATTGGTCTGTGTGCTTTATAAAGGCCCAGTTAAAGAACAAATAGCTGTGAGAGAGAGAGAGGGAGAGAGAGAGTGGGAGAGCGAGAGAGAGAGGGAGAGAGAGTGGAGACCCTGAGATCAGATTAAAACGCGCTGGGTCCCGGCGGTGGACTATTAGTCTCTGCCTTCATTCCGGCTCCTCCTGAGCTCCTAAAGCAGAGGGCCGAGAGCTGAGGGCTGAGTGTAGGGGCCAGGGGCTGAGTGTAGGGGCCAGGGGCTGAGTTTCGGGGCCAGGGGCTGAGGAAAGATGCTGATGCTGTTGCCGAGGAGCTGATCAGTTTCTAATGTTTAATTTTAGACATTTAATTGAAGATTATTTGACTCTGAAGTGCTGCAGACATGAAGACGCTGCTCGCTGCCTACTCCGGCGTCCAGAAAGGTGAGCTCAGAGGCTTCAGTTAAGACTTTTCTGCTGTACTTCACTCTGTTTGTAGTTATTTTTTTAACGTATTTACTTCATTTGATGTGAACGAAGTGCTAACTGGTGTTTATTATGGATGTAGTGGTAAAGAGGCAGAGACAATGGGAGCGTGGATATTTTCTGAAGGATATTTCTGTCGAGTTGAAGCTTCTGTGACGCCTTCAGTTCCCTGTTTTAACGTTAGTTCATTATCTCTTTAATGGCAACACTTCAGTGTATTATGGGCTGCCTTCTGACAGAGCCTGCGTCCTTCAGTGCACAGTTTTATTATTAAAATGTACTCAGTTTTTATTAACTTTAGTTTCATTAACAGCGAGGCTCACGAGTTTCTCAAACTTTCTGAAGTGAGGAGTGAGAGGTTCTGACTCTGAGAAACCTCTGAGACCACTCTCTGCTCGTGTTGTTCTCAGATGAAGACGGGATTAAGACTCGTTTGCTTTGTGGTCATCAGGGTCAAAGGTGTTTCAGCTGGTTGCCATGGTTTCCTACATGGCCGCTATGGTCCTGCCAAGTTGTTTCTAGATGGTTGCTATAGTATTTCAGGTGGTTGCTAAGGTGATAGACACTTTATTTCAGATGGCTGCTAAAGTGAGGCAGGTGGTTGCTATGGCAATAGCTACTGTATTTTGAGTGGTTAGTAGGGAATTTGGTGAGTGATACTTTATTGCAGGTGGTTGCTAAGATTCTCCAGGTGGTTGCCATGGCTGCTGTTATTACATTTCAAGTACAGTAGTTGCTAAGAAATCTAGGTGGCCGCTATGAGGATAACTATGGTTTTCTGTTGGTTGCTAGGGTTAGATGATAGTGCCACCTCTACAGTGTTTCAGGTGGTTGTTAAGGTGTGAAATTGGGGTGTTTCTAGACTGGAGCACAGCTGCACACATCTGCATCCAGTAAACAGCTGGTTTAACACTAAAGGTCTGAGTGGTTTAGGGCTGAGGCGGGCGTTACTCGGCCTGGAAGAGAAATAAATAACCAATCAACACTAAAGAGTTAATAAAACATTTTATTATTATGTGCAGTTCCTTGAGCAAATACACGACACAATTACTGTTTTTGTTACGATTTAGAACGACAGCGTAGCTGCTCCATTAGCATCAGCAGAGATCACTGAACACTTCCTACTCATAAAGAGAGTAGCAACTGGGGACATACAGTGTACATCCCATAATAAACACACACACACACACACACACATCTATGTATAAAAAACGGCAGGCAGATGTTACATAGTAAGCTCTGGGACATCAAATTTTAGACTCTAAGTCCCCTGTAGTTGCTCTGTTGTTGCTCTGTAGTTGCTCTGTAGTTGCTCTGTTGTTGCTCTGTAGTTGCTCTGTTGTTGCTCTGTAGTTGCTCTGTTGTTGCTCTGTAGTTGCTCTGTTGTTGCTCTGTTGTTGCTCTGTAGTTGCTCTGTTGTTGCTCTGTAGTTGCTCTGTTGTTGCTCTGTAGTTGCTCTGTTGTTGCTCTGTAGTTGCTCTGTAGTTTCTCACTGTGTATAAATCTTAGTGAAAACAGGAAGTGCTCAGTGATGTCTCCTGATGCTAATGGAGACGCTACGCTGTGGTGTTACCTGCTCTTACTGTTATTTCCTGTGCGTGGGGGATGTCTGAGTGATGGGTTTACGGCTGTGTTTTTGGGAGGTTTTACTGCTATAAGCTTTAAACTTTACGAACTGTCATTAACTGTCTTACTTACGAACATCCATTAATCCGTGCAATCAACCGAACTAAACTGGCTCTGAGGGAGAGCTGGTGCTCTGTGTTTTTACGGCTGTGATGTCAGTGGGGCACCTGCTGCTGTAAACTAGGTAATGAGTGTTAATGAGACTAATGAACCCCCTTGACCTCTTGACCCCAGGCTCTGGCTCCAGTTTCCTGGCGGCTCTTCTGGAGCTGCCCTCGGCGCCGTGGCTCTCACGCTCCAAACTGGTCAGATACCTCCAGGTCATCGCCGTCCTCCACTTCATCCTCACCTTCCTCGCCCTCGGTCAGTCTCTCTGTCTCTCTCTATCTCTCTCTCTCTCTCTCTCTCTCTCTCTCTCTCCCTGTCTCTCTCTGTCTCTCTGTCTCTCTCTGTCTCTCTCTCTCTCTGTCTCTCTCTCTCACTCTCTCTCTCTCTCTCTCTCACTCTCTCTCTCTCTCTCTCTATCTCTCTCTCTCACACACTCTCTATCTCTCTCTCTCTCTGTCTCTCTCTCTCTCTCTGTCTCTCTCTCTCTCTCTCTCTGTCTCTCTCTCTGTCTCTCTCTCTGTCTCTCTGTCTCTCTCTGTCTCTCTCTCTCTCTCTCTCTGTCTATCTCTCTGTCTCTCTCTCTCTCTCTCACTCTCTCTCTCTCTTTCTCTCTCTCTCACTCTCTCTCTCTATCTCTCTCTCTCTCACTCTCTCTCTCTCTCTCTCTCTCTCTCTGTCTCTCTCTCTCTCTCTCTCTCTCTGTCTCTCTCTCTCTCTCTCTCTCTCTCTCTCTCTCTGTGTCTGAGGTGAATGTAGTGTATATTTCTCTCTCCTCCTGTAGGTATTGCCTCCACCGTCCTCCTGCTGTATCTGTTCTTCACCGACTGCTGGTTGATCGCCGCCGTCTACACGGCCTGGCTCATCTTCGACTGGAACACGCCCAAACAGGGTCAGTCTCACCTCAGCTCCGTCTCGGGTCTCTCTGGAGGAGACGAGATGAGATTAGAGGAGTGAATAATTAGAAAATGGCAACCCCTCTTTTACACACATGTCTTCTTCCAGGTGGACGCAGGTCGACGTGGGTGAGGAACTGGACGGTGTGGACGTACTTCAGAGACTACTTTCCAGTCAGAGTGAGTATTACTGGCCACTTTATCAGAAACACCCCCCCTCTACTGACACTCACTGGCCACTTTATCAGAAACACCCCCCCTCTACTGACACTCACTGGCCACTTTATCAGAAACACCCCCCTCTACTGACACACACTGGCCACTTTATCAGAAACACCCCCCCTCTACTGACACTCACTGGCCACTTTATCAGAAACACCCCCCTCTACTGACACACACTGGCCACTTTATCAGAAACACCCCCCCCTCTACTGACACTCACTGGCCACTTTATCAGAAACACCCCCCTCTACTGACACTCACTGGCCACTTTATCAGAAACACCCCCCCTCTACTGACACTCACTGGCCACTTTATCAGAAACACCCCCCTCTACTGACACTCACTGTCCACTTTATCAGAAACACCCCCCCTCTACTGACACTCACTGGCCACTTTATCAGAAACACCCCCCTCTACTGACAATCACTGGCCACTTTATCAGAAACACCCCCCCTCTACTGACACTCACTGGCCACTTTATCAGAAACACCCCCCCTCTACTGACACTCACTGGCCACTTTATCAGAAACACCCCCCTCTACTGACACACACTGGCCACTTTATCAGAAACACCCCCCCTCTACTGACACTCACTGGCCACTTTATCAGAAACACCCCCCTCTACTGACACACACTGGCCACTTTATCAGAAACACCCCCCTCTACTGACAATCACTGGCCACTTTATCAGAAACACCCCCCCTCTACTGACACTCACTGGCCACTTTATCAGAAACACCCCCCCTCTACTGACACTCACTGGCCACTTTATCAGAAACACCCCCCTCTACTGACACACACTGGCCACTTTATCAGAAACACCCCCCCTCTACTGACACTCACTGGCCACTTTATCAGAAACACCCCCCTCTACTGACACACACTGGCCACTTTATCAGAAACACCCCCCTCTACTGACAATCACTGGCCACTTTATCAGAAACACCCCCCCTCTACTGACACTCACTGGCCACTTTATCAGAAACACCCCCCCTCTACTGACACTCACTGGCCACTTTATCAGAAACACCCCCCTCTACTGACACTCACTGGCCACTTTATCAGAAACACCCCCCTCTACTGACACTCACTGTCCACTTTATCAGAAACACCCCCCCTCTACTGACACTCACTGGCCACTTTATCAGAAACACCCCCCTCTACTGACACTCACTGGCCACTTTATCAGAAACACCCCCCCTCTACTGACACTCACTGGCCACTTTATCAGAAACACCCCCCCTCTACTGACACTCACTGGCCACTTTATCAGAAACACCCCCCTCTACTGACACTCACTGGCCACTTTATCAGAAACACCCCCCTCTACTGACACTCACTGTCCACTTTATCAGAAACACCCCCCCTCTACTGACACTCACTGGCCACTTTATCAGAAACACCCCCCTCTACTGACACTCACTGTCCACTTTATCAGAAACACCCCCCTCTACTGACACTCACTGGCCACTTTATCAGAAACACCCCCCCTCTACTGACACTCACTGGCCACTTTATCAGAAACACCCCCCTCTACTGACACTCACTGGCCACTTTATCAGAAACACCCCCCCTCTACTGACACTCACTGGCCACTTTATCAGAAACACCCCCCCTCTACTGACACTCACTGGCCACTTTATCAGAAACACCCCCCTCTACTGACACCCACTGGCCACTTTATCAGAAACACCCCCCTCTACTGACACTCACTGGCCACTTTATCAGAAACACCCCCCTCTACTGACACACACTGGCCACTTTATCAGAAACACCCCCCCTCTACTGACACTCACTGGCCACTTTATCAGAAACACCCCCCCTCTACTGACACTCACTGGCCACTTTATCAGAAACACCCCCCCTCTACTGACACTCACTGGCCACTTTATCAGAAACACCCCCCCTCTACTGACACTCACTGGCCACTTTATCAGAAACACCCCCCCTCTACTGACACTCACTGGCCACTTTATCAGAAACACCCTGTCCGTCAGTGGTGTGATATTTTCGCTGTTGGAGCTGTTCCTCTGATAATGAGGTTCATTTCTGCGGGGGTAATTTCAGCTAAACTCAGAGATAAGGCTGAGCTTTATCTCGTACAGTTCCCACACTATCAGCTGTTGACGCTGTCCTGCTTTCTGTCCTCTCTGCTCTGGGTGCGGTGGATTAATGTGGACCACTCAGATGCTCACCTTTAGACTTTGTACCTCCAGATAGAAGCCAGCTCTCTGCTGATGGTGTGTGTTTTCTGTTTGTCTCGAGTCTTACCCCAGCATTCACCCGATAAACCACAGAGATAAAGACACTGTTAGAACATCTGCCGTTTGTCAAAGAAGCTCTGTGTGAAAGACGAGGCCCCGTGGAGCGTGACACCTACCACTTAATGCTGCGATTCATGGAGTCACGTCAAAAGCACCGTTCACAGATCATTCACCGTGACTCTGACGACCGAGGCTACATCCTGCTGGCTGCCGAACTCCATCATGAGAGACATGTTCCGTGTCTGTGGCCTTTAATGAGATCTGCTCCATTCTCCTGCTTCGGTCCAAACCCCACGAGCCCCACAGCAGTGTTCTCCCCCTGTGTAAACAGCCCCTGTTCAGAACGCCCGCTTTCAGCACCTGTTCTTTAAATGATAACGAGCCGCTCGCTGTTCACCCCGTCACCTCCACCCCCACCCCGGAGTGACACTGAACTCTCACGAGGCTGATACACCCTTTAATCCGAATAATCGTCAAAATAAAGACCCTTCACAGCAAACGGCCGTGTGACTTCTTCACAAACACAGCACTGAGCACACAGTCAGTCACTGATCCATTAAAGAACCGGCTCCGTCCAAAATCACACACAGACCGTGAGGTGTTTGATCATGTGGAGCTGAGTGGAGCTGAGTGGAGCTGAGTGAGGTCACAATGATCCAGAAGGAGAAGAAGGGACAGATCCATAACTCACTGTCTGTGCTGAAAGCAGTGAGGGTCAAGGGGGAGCTTTCTAATCTCGTAAAGGGTGACTTATAGGCACCTGACCTTTGATATTAGCACATTCCAGGTTTAAGGAAAACACACGATACTCAGAAATGACTAATGTTTTTGAGTGTAATCACACTCTCTCAGAAGTGGTTTAACATCATGAATTTCTTAAAAAGAACACTTTGAAAAGAATGAAACAGTAAAACAACAAAGCACTGCTTTCTTCTTGGAGACGGGAGTAAACTCCTGCCGGGATTTGAGTTGCTCTCTTCTCCGTGGAGTGTCGTTCTGAAGTGTAGTTTGGGGAGGACAGCTGCTCTAGTTTTTAATTGGTATCAAAAAGGAGGTTATCATTAGTCTGCGCACTAATCTGTAGCGGTTGTACCATTCTCCTGATGTAATTAGTACTGCTTTTAAATGAGTGTGGAGCACTTTGGACGCTTCATCATTCAGGCGTTCGTGTGAAGTTCAGGACGAGGAGTTCTGTTCTGTGGCGTCTATAATTTATAACGTCGTTTCTTAGCGCAGCTAGCGCGCTAACACACAGCGTTCCAGAGCGGAGTGTGTGTTACATAACTCTCCCTGTGTTTCTGAGCTCCACAGCATCCAGCTCTTAGAGTCAGTCACAGTCTGTTTACATTCCATTTCCTCCAGGAGACCACCGCTTCACCTCCACACACTCATCCCTCCATCATTCCTGAGAGTAACACACACACACACACACACACACACACACACACACGCAAACACACTCATCCCTCCATCATTCCTGAGAGTAACACACACACACACACACACATACACACACACACACACACACTCATCCCTCATCATTCTGGGGAGTAACACACACACACACTCATCTTCACTTTTTTTCTTCTCAAGCTCATAAAGACCAACAATCTTCTGCCGAGTCGGAACTACATCTTCGGGTACCACCCTCACGGCATCTTCTGCTCGGAGCGTTCTGTAACTTCTCCACCGAGGCCACTGGGTTCTCCAAAAAGTTCCCTGGGATCCGGCCGTCTCTGGCCACGCTGGCAGGAAACTTCCGGCTGCCTCTGCTGAGGGACTACATGATGTTTGGAGGTAAGGACGAGGACGGGGACTGGGACGAGGATGGGGACAGGGGTGGGGACAGGGAAGAGGACGGGGACGTTGACAGGGATGAGCATGGGGACGGGGACAGGACAGGGACGAGGACGGGGACAGGGGTGAGGACAGGGGACGGGGACGGGGACAGGGACGAGACGGGGACAGGGGTGGGGACGGGACGGGGACGGGGACAGGGACAGGGACGGGGAGAGGAAGCCCCCGGAGCCTGGGGTGTGTTCTGTTCCTTTGAGCAGAAAAGACAAAGTTCAGTTTCTTTTGTGAGCAGTTGATAAAACAATGTAAGAACAATGGCCGGTTCGGGGCGGACGGGTTTATACAGATGTTACACAATCTGATAGAGTGTGT
>NW_027100833.1:65292-77792 GCF_029633855.1 Hoplias malabaricus
ACACACTCTATCAGATTTAGAACTCTTTGCGGAGCTCAGTGTACTTTGGGCATTCTGTGAGGAAGTGCAGCTCTGTCTCGGGTCGACTGAAGCCGCACTGCTGGCAGAGTCTCTGCTCCTGAGGCAGCCAGGTCTGTCTGTGTCTGCCCGTCTCTATGGCCAGACCGTGCTGACTGAGTCTGTACCTGGTCAGGGTGGTTCTCAGGTCTCGGTCAGTCACTGTGCTGAGGTACTGTGCCACAGTGTACTGCCGCTTTAGGGCCAGATAACACTGCATTTTACTCTGTGATTTAGTTTGAGTTTCCCAATAGTGTCTGTAGTGTTGTTTTATTCGTGCAGTAATTTGGTCGGGTCTGATTGGATCTGCTGAGTTCTGGTCCTGAGCTGATTGAGGGTTAGTGTGTGTTAGTGGGGGTGTGTTAGTGTGTGGTAGGGAGGGTGGTGAACTGTAGCTCAGGACCAGCTGAGAGAGGGGACTGTGTTCTTTGCTCAACTCTTGGTGCTGCAGGGCTTTGTAACGGTACGAGTGGGGGTCGCTGTGTTTAAGGTGTGTCCAGAATTTGATCGCCCTTGTTTGTATCTTTATAATTAATGGATATTGGCCTAATTCTGCCCTGCATGCGTTGTTCGTGGTGCTCCTGTGCACCTTTAGAATACTTTTACAGAACTCTGCATGCAGGGTCTCAATCGGATGTTTGTCCCATTTGTTAAAGTCTTGGTTTATGAGCGGACCCCACACTTCACTGCCATAAAGAGCGATGGGTTCAATTACAGATTCAAACAGCTTTAGCCAGATTCTGATTGGGATTTCTGCAGGAATGTGTTGTTTTATGGCGTAGAAAGCCCTGCGTGCTTTTCCTCTCAGTTCATTCACTGCTTGGTGGAAGTTCCCTGAGGAACTGATGTTGAGGCCTAAATAATTGTAGTTTGAACAGTGACTAATTTGGTTTGTACCTAATAGAAATGTGTGTGTTGCTCCCTGAGATCTGGATCTCTTCTGAAATATCATTGTGTTTGTCTTTTTCAGGTTGACTGTCAGGGCCCAGTTCTGACAGTACTGCTCCAGCAGGTCCAGGTTCTGCTGTAGACCCTGCTCTGTGGGGGACAGCAGAACCAGGTCGTCTGCGTAGAGCAGGAGTTTAATCTCTGAGTCGTGCAGAGTGAGACCGGGCGCTGCAGAACGCTCCAGAATCAAGGCCAATTCGTTTATATAAATGTTAAATAGTGTTGGGCTTAAGCAGCAGCCCTGTCTCACTCCGCGCTCCTGAGAGAAGGAGTTTGTTTGTTTGTGGCCAATTTTTATACCGCATTTGTTTGATGTATACATTGATTTAATCAGATCATAGGCTTTACCCCCTACACCACTTTGTAAAAGTTTATAAAATAATCCTTGGTGCCAAATGGAATCAAATGCCTTTTTAAAGTCAATGAAACATGCGAATATTTTGGATTTATTTTGGACAACGTATTTATCAATCAGGGCGTGTAGGGTGTAAATGTGATCAGACGTGCGGTGATTTGGTAAAAATCCAATCTGACTCTTACTCAAGACACTGTGCTTCATAAGGAAGTGTAATAATCTGGAGTTTAAAACACTACACAGTAACTTCCCCAGGTTACTGTTCACACAGATGCCTCTGTAGTTATTGGGGGTCGAATTTATCTCCAGATTTAAAGATGGGTGTTATCAGTCCACGGTTCCAGATCTCAGGGAAGTGACCTACACTCAGAACCAGGTTAAACAGCTTTAAAGTGGCCAATTGGAATTTTGAACTGGTGCATTTTAGCATCTCGTTTAAGATGCCGTCAGGTCCAGATGCTTTGTTTGGTTTTAGTTTTTTAATTTTCTCTTTAAGCTCCTGCTCAGTAATCGTGAAGTCCAGTGGGTTCTGGTTTTCTTTTATCACTATTTCTAATTGTTCAAGTTTTGTGTTTATTGTGTTTTGTTCAGAATTTGGATCTAATTCTACTTTTTTGAAGAGTGTTTGGAAGTGGTTGGTCCATGTCTCTCCGTTTTGAATCGCCAATTCTTCATAGTCTTTCTTTTTTAGGTTCTTCCAATTTGTCCAGAACTGGTTTGTTCTGATGGACTCCTCGATTAGTGCCAGGTGCTTTGTGGCGTACTGAGCTTTTTTGGTTCTGAGTGTACGTTTATACGTCTTTAGTGTCTCACAGTAAAGAAGGCGTATGTGGGTGTTGTTTGGATCTCTGTGTTTCTGATTTGATAAATGTCTAAGTTTTTTACGCAAATTTTGACATTCTTGGTCGAACCAGTCATTTTCTTTTTTGAAGTTAGGTTTTGATGTGCTTTTCAGTTTCAGTTTTGCCTTTTCAGCTGCTTTGTGAAAAATCCAATTAAAGTTTCTAACGGCCAGATCGACGCCTTCGTTACTGTGAGTGTAGGTGGCGTCCAGAAAGTTGTCTAAAAGTGTTTGAATTTCCTGGTGCCCGATTGCTTTCTGGAACTCTTGGGTGCTGTTTGGGGCCCATCTGTAAGGTCTCCGGATGGTGTACAGCTCACTGGGCCGTGCGTGTGTGGTGCTGTTAGTCTCTGTCCGTTTAATGAACACAGTGATTTGGCTGTGGTCAGACAGAGGGGTTAGTGGTTTAATAGTGAACGCACTGAGAGAGAAAGGGTCTAAATCTGTGATCATATAATCTACTGTACTGTTCCCAAGAGGTGAGCAAAATGTATATCGTCCCAAAGAGTCCCCTCGTGTCCTACCGTTGACCAGGTACAGACCCAGGCTCTGACAGAGCTGCAGCAGTTCCTTTCCGTTTCTGTTTATAACGCCATCGTAGTTGTTTCTGTGGGGGCACAGAGAATTGTTAATGAAGGTATTTTGTTTGGATTAAAGTTGTCTGTGTGTATGTGTGTGTAATCTGGTAGTGTCCCTGTCCTTGCGTTCAGGTCCCCACAGACGAGCACATTTCCCTGGGCCTGGAAATGGCACGCCTCTCTCTCCAACTCAGAGAACATGTCTTCAGAGTAGTACGGGGACTCTGAGGGTGGGATGTATACAGCACAGAGGAATATATCTTTCTGTGAAGAGACTACTGTGTTTCTGATTTTAATCCAAATAGAATATTTTCCTGTTTTTAATGTGTGTATATTTTGATGTAGGTTTTCTTTGTACCAGAGGATTAACCCTCCTGAGTATCTTCCTTGGCGAACTGTGCTCAGTTTTTGTGGTGGGACTATGATTTCTCTGTACCCTTTGGGACAGTGAGTGACGATGTCTGCCTTGCACCATGTCTCCTGTAAAATAATGATGTCAAGGCTTTTAATGCATTCTTTAAAATCACTGCTCAAGCTTTTTAAACCAAAAGCTGAAGATTTCAGTCCTTGAATGTTCCATGAACTAATTGAAAGTGAAGCCATGTTAGATTTATATTTTAAGATTTAAGACCCTTATAGACAATGTACATTTATAGATATGCATTTCTCCTGGGGCTCGTGTGAGTCTGTGCAGTTTTATATGAGTCTGGTGCAGATGTACTGCAGTAACTGCTTGATCTCACCCATTTGAGTGCGGTGTGTTCCTCTGAGGGCGTCAGCGTAGCTGTACCTCTGCTGAGGGCTGTGCTGCTGGGAGAGTGAGGTTGTCATGTCTCTGTTTCCTGGTTGGTTTGGGCGACCTGCTGCGTGTGCCGGGCTGGCAGTGGGGTGACGTAGCGCTGCTGTGGGGTGGTGAGGGACGGTGGGCAGGTCGGACTGCTGGAGTACGCTGGGCTGGTTGGAGTGGGCTGCGATGGTGTGGCCGAGGGCTCTGTGTCATCGGACGCTCTCCTCTGTGTTTTGTCGTTGTGTGCGTTGTGTGTCGACCCAGTGCGGTGTCTTTCAGTGTTTTGGCAAACTCTTTGACGCTATGTTTGCTTAAGTGGACGTGATCATAGAGGTGGTGTGTGGAGAGAGGCCAGAGTGGTGGGCCAGGTGCACATTTGGGATGAGGGCGCATCCTCTTGAGATGGCTACATTCACTCTGTGGATGGTGTCAGGGTGGAAGTCTTTGCGAGGCAGCAGAGTGGAAACGATGACCTTGGCGTCAGGGTGGGTTTCTGCGGCTCTCTTTGCTACACTGCAGACCATCTCTCCTACCCTCTCCTGCTTCTGCCCTGAGGTCGTTTGTGCCTGTGTGAATGATGATGTAGGACGGATTGTTAAGGATGTTGTCTGATAGGATGTGATGAGCGTCTCTTGTCCTTGGGCACCAAATCTTTGATGTTTTCTGATTTGGGAAGAGTTTCTCTGTTTGTAGAAACTTCCCATTTGAATCTATGAGGACTGCAACGTCGATGTCCCTTTGTGGTGCCTCAGACTCGCTGCTCTGTGTGTTCTGTGTTTGGCTTTTCTTTGGTTTCTCTGCCTTGTGTTTCTTTGCTTGTTTGTTGGTTGTGGGTGTGACTGTGGCTTGCTCAGGATGGTCTCTCTGTGTGGCTGGCTCCTTGGGGCTGGGAGTATGCTCAGTGGGGTTAGGGGTGAGCTCTGTGAGGTGTGGGATGGGTTTTAGTGGGGTTAGTATTAGGTGTAGAGTGTACAGAGTTCAAGAGGTCAGCGTTTGCCTGTACCTGTGCTTTGAGAGATTCTATGATTGTGTCTTTGTGCTGAATCTCCAGTCTGAGGTCTGAGAGCTCTCTGTTCAGCTCTTGCTTCAGGGCGGACAGCTCTGTTTTTGCAGCATCTTTATAAATTGCAAGCTGTGTTTTAAGTTCCTCCCTGTCTTTGAGTAGGCCATCTATGTCGCCTCTCAGCTCCTGTGTGGTCATCTTTATCTGCTGTCTGGTCTGGGTGAGCTGGACTCTAAGGGCTTCAGTGTCTGTGCTGGTGGAGGTGTGGGATTGTACCTGCTCTTTCAGTTCTACTAGCTCTACCTCCAGCAGGCGAGGCTGTCTCTGAGCTGATTTACTGTGGTGGGGAGAGATGAACTCGGGCTGGGGGCTCTGGACAGAGCTGGTTGGGGAATGTGTGACGGCTGTGTCCTGTACAGTGTTGTTGCTGTGGGGGGTGGGTAGTTCATGGGGTAGGAGCAGGTTGTTTTCTGTTGCTCTCTCATTTTCATATTGGATTTTGAGGGAGGGAAAGTTTTTCTCAAACTGTCTCAGTGCAGCCTCATGTCCTTGAACCATGACAGTTCCATTCTGGTACAGGTTCACTGCTAAGAGTCTATTCTCTGGAAGCTTTTCACAGTCCTCAAAGATGTAGATCTGTCGACCTTTACAGATGCCCCGCTTTGTTATGTGTGTGTAGTGTTTACAGACGATTGAATGCCACAGGTCTGTGTGTTTGGTGTAGAACAGTAGGTTGGTGATGGTGGTAACACCTTTAATGGAGCTGCAGTCTTTAAATAAGGTGTCTGGGTTCTCTCTCTGGGTTTTTAGTTTGTGTTGTTGTTTACTGCCCTCAGAGTGAGAGTCTGGAGGGAACTCAAACACACAGGCTCCGCCTCCTGCAGCTGCTCCAGCCATTTACAAACAATGTGGCAGAATTTTGAAAAATGCAGCAGATTAACTGTCCAGTGGGGGAGGGGCCTCTCACTGCTTCTCTTTAGTAATTTAGCTCAGTTTATAGAGGAATACTTCTCATTAGTTCACTCCTATAATGACTGTATTAAAAGTACATTCTTCATTTAAAGCAGGAGTGTCCTTACCCCTAATGTAGAAGAGTTCAGTGATCTGTCTCCCTCTTTACTCTCTCTCTCTCTCTCTCTGTCTCTCTCTCTGTTTGCTGCTTCAGTTTCAGTCTCTTTTGCTGTTTCAGTCTGTTTTCTGTTCTTTTCTCTTTTCTCCTGACCTGTCCCTGTAGATCTGTTCTTCTTTTGATTTTAAGATGTAAAATATTGTAGTTTCCTCCTCTGTTCTGGTTTAATCCTCTCCTCTTCTCTCCTCCTGCAGTAGCGTTAGCCTCACAAGACCGCTGTGCTCTTTTTAAATGTTTCTTAATATATTCTCAACAAATTTGATTTTTAAATGAATCAACTAATGTTCACTAATATAATACAATTAAATAAAGATTGTTTTCTAACGTTTATCTCAACTTAAAATAGAAAAACGGCAAGAAATTCAGGAGCTCATCTAAAACATGACTTACTCTCTCTCTCTCTCTCTCTCTCTCTCTCTCTCCGTCTCTCTCTCTCTGTCTCTCTCTCTCTCTCTCTCTCTCTCTCTCTCTCTGTCTCTCTCTCTCTCTCTGTCTCTCTCTCGCTCACTCTCTCTCTCTCTCTCTCTCTCTCTGTCTCTCTCTCTCTCTCTCTCTCTCTCTCTCTCTGTCTCTCTCTCGCTCACTCTCTCTCTCTCTCTCTCTCTCTCTCTGTCTCTCTCTCTCTCTCTCTCTCTCTCTCTCTCTCTGTCTCTCTCGCTCACTCTCTCTCTCTCTCTCTCTCTCTGTCTCTCTCTCTCTCTCTCTCTCTCCGTCTCTCTCTCTCTCTGTCTCTCTCTCTCTCTCTCTCTGTCTCTCTCTCTCTCTGTCTCTCTCTCTGTCTCTCTCTCTCTCTCTCTCTGTCTCTCTCTCTGTCTCTCTCTCTCTCTCTCTCTCTCTCTCTCTCTCTCTCTCTCTCTCTCTGTCTCTCTCTCTCTCTCTGTCTCTCTCTCTCTGTCTCTCTCTCTCTCTCTCTCTCTCTCTCTCTCTCTCTCTCTCTCTCTCTGTGTGTGTGGTTTTTACTCTGGTGGAACATTGCAGTGAGCATCTGATTGTGCTGGTCTGTGTTTTATTGTTAGCGGTCTGGCTGCCGTACTCTGTGTGTGTGTGTGTGTGTGTGTAGTTAAGCCTGTGAATAATGCATTACAGTAGTCTAGACGTTAAACCAGCTCTAATCCGGGCCCAGGTTCGTGTTTCCTGTGAGGAGCCGGAGGAGCGAGACCCCTGACCCCGGGGGAGGTTTAGAGAGAGCAGAATTAAAGCCGTCACTCTTTCGCTCTGTCGCTCGGCTCCGGTTCTCCTCCTGATTTTCTCCCGAATTTATCCCAGAGAGGGACAATAGACCTGACTTTGTGTTTAAAGCCGGGGGGAGATGTGCTTAGACGATAATGAAGAAATAAAGTCCAAATGACCACCGCAGTCGTTCTGACAGAGTGTAGTACACTAGAGGAAGGGTAGGGGTCGACACACAGAGCGTTCACATGTTTGTTGTTGTTTATTTGTTATCTGGTATCGGACGTTTAGGGGGAGATACGTTGTGTAATTATTTTAAAGTTATGTGATCTTCGCAGTTGACTGAAAATGTAAGTACACAATAGGAAGGGTAGGGGGCGATATAGCTTCTATGTTTTTATTTTTAAATGTGTTTATATTATAGCTTCAACACAGGACTGCTAGGTTAAAGCTGTTGTATATAATCTTCATACTCCTCCTGACATAATGTAATACACAAGAGGAAGTGTAGGGGGCGATATAGCATTCGTTGTTTCATTTAACATGTGGTTGTTCATTTTTTACATCTTTGTATTGAGGAAATGAAGTGGAGATACCAGGTGTTTTCCATTTTAAATCTGTTGTATGAACCTCGCTGCTGTTCTGACAGATTGTAATGCACTGCAGGAAGTGTAGGGGGCGATATGCCTTCTGTTTTCTGTGAGTGCTGCTCTAATAAGAGACGTGAACATGCAGTGATTTACTGCAGAGGAGAGGAAAAGAGAAAACATAAAGTTGTAAAAATAATATTAAACCAGGCAAATTGAAAGGTAAATGGTGAAAGATAAAAGTGAGGTGCGCTGTAAATAAGATACGCGTTGTTTACCGTCCGTAAACAAACTGAAAAGCAAGTCACTAATGGAAGTGTTGGGTCTGAAACCCTGAGCTGAGGATCCGGAGATTCCTCTCCTCGCAGCTCTGGAGCAGATGTGGGAATACGGTGGGAGTTTGGAGCTGTGCCGCGGTTCTGACCCGTATCTGATGGGAGGAGATAAGCGCGATGTGCCGCGGGGAAGAAGCCCTCACCCTGATCCCTGCGCTGATGTGTCAGAGTGATGAAGGAGCTCCTCTCGCGCCGCCGCGCTCTGAAGACGCTCTTGTTGTGTCTGAGATGATGAAGATATTCCTCCTCTTCGTGTTGAGGGACGTGTCTTTGAGCTGGAAACAGCCTCCGCTGTAAACACACACCCGGCTCCCGACGGTAAACACGAACGCCCGGCCCCACTTCCCGCAGGTGGAGCTGTGATTACACACCGCGCCGTCCGACTGTCATCGTCCGCTCCCACAAACAAACACACACACGGACAGACCTCGGATTCTCGGGATGCTTTGCCAACTCCGTCTTTCCCTGCTCTCCTTTGAAGAACAACTCGATGTCGCTCCGACCTCATTCCTCAGTTCCACTCAGGAGTTTTCAGGGGAATTTAACCATTTCTTTATTCCATCCTTCCTTTCTTCCTTGACTGAGTGAGTAGATGTTTGTACACTGAATCTCCTCCAGCCGACTTCACCCATTTCACACACACACGGAGCTGTGGAGCAGCTGCACATGGGCCTAATGAGCCACCGTACACAGTGACCAGGGTCCACCAGAGGGGGACTGTGTCCTCTGGAGAGCTCCATCCAGTGTCTCCGGAACGATTTGAGATCCAGAACTAATCACCCTCCAAGCCCCCCCCCCAGTGCAATCAAACGCCCTCACAGCAGTGTTCCAGAGCAGTGGAGACTGGCTCTGTCTCTTTAAGAGGAACATGTCCTTGATTTCAGCAAAGTTTGGAGTAATTTATGATCCGTAGCTAAAATCCGGAGCTGGATCTGTGTGGGAACGCCGGTGTTCCTGAGGGCGAGGCAGGAGATGTTTCCAGGGATCAAAGCTTTCCTGTTCCTCGGACGGCTGCTGGTCCACGGCGTGTTGAGAGGAGACGGGGCGGAGGGCTGAGGTTGTTGCCGTGGTGTTAACAGGCCGGTTTGACCCCGCGGTGACCCCAGTGTGAGGAGTCGGTGTAGTGTTTCCCTGCCCAGGGTTAGAGGGGGGTGGAGGGAGGAGGGTGGCTAAAGCAGTGGGTTGAAATGGCTCTGGTGTTACCCCCCCACATGAGTTTGTGACACTGCTTGGACTCTGGGGCCTCAACAGAGAGACACTGCTCCCAACAGGTGTCACTGTAGACCAGCATTCTCCAACACCGCCACCACATTACACCAAACACCACCACATTACACTTCACCAAACACCACCACATTACACTACACCAAACACCATCACATTACACTACACAAAACACCACCACATTACACCAAACATGACCACATTACATTACACTAAACACCACCACATTACACTACACCAAACTCCACCACACTACACCAAACTCAACCATATTATAATACACCAAACACCACCACATTACACCAAACACCAACACATTACACTACACCAAACACCACCACATTACACTACACCAAATACCACCACACTACACCAAATACCACCACACTACACCAAACACCACCACATTACACTACACCACACACCACCACATTACATCAAACACCACCACACATCACACCAAACACCACCACATTACACCAAACACCACACACCACCACATTGCACTACACCAAACACCACCACATTACATTACACCAAACACCAACACATTACACTACACCAAACACCACAATATTACACTACACCAAACACCACCAAACATTACACCAAGCACCACCACATACCACCATACTACACCAAACATGACCACATTACACTACACCAAATACCACTACATTACACTACACCACAACAAACACCAACACATTACACCAAACACCACCACATTACACTAAACCAAACACCACTACATTACACCAAACACCACCACATTGCACTATACCAACACATAACACCAAACACCACCACATTACACTACACCAAACACCACCCCATTGCACCAAACATCACCACATTACACTACACCACACACCACCACATTACACTACACCACACACCACCATACTGTACCAAACACCACCACATTACACCAAACATGACCACTTTACACTACGCCAAAAACCACCATATTACACTACACCAAATACCACCACACATTACACCAAACACCACCACATTACATTACACCAAACACCACCACATTACATTACACCAAACACCACCACATTACACTACACCACACACCACCACATTACACTACACCACACACCACCATACTGTACCAAACACCACCACATTACACCAAACATGACCACTTTACACTACGCCAAAAACCACCATATTACACTACACCAAATACCACCACACATTACACCAAACACCACCACATTACACTACACCAAACACCACCACATTACATTACACCAAACACCACCACATTACATTACACCAAACACCACCACATCACACCAAACCCCACCACATTACACTACACCACACACCACCACATTACACCACACCACACACCACCACATTACACTACACCAAACACCACCACACATTACACCAAACACCACCACATACCACCATACTACACCAAACACCACCACATTACACCAAACATGACCACATTACACTACACCAAACACCACCACATTACACTACACTACACCAAAACCACCACACATTACACCAAAACCACCACACATTACACCAAATACCACCACATTACACTAAACCAAACACCACCACATTACACTAAACCAAACACCACCACATTGCACTACACCAAACACCACCACATTGCGCTACACCAAACACCACCAAATTCCACTACACCAAACACCACCACCACATTACACTACACCAAACACCACTACATTACACAAAATACCACCACATTACACAAAGCACCACCACATTGCACTATACCAACACATAACACCAAACACCACCACATTACACTACACCAAACACCACCACATTACACTACACCAAATGTCACCACATTAAACCAAACACCACTGCATTACACTACACCAACACACTACACCAAACACCACTGCATTACACTACACCAACACACTACACCAAACACCACCACATTACACTACACCAAACACCACCACATTACACTACACCAAACGTCACCACATTACATCAACACATTACACAAAATATCTGTCTATCTATCTATCTATAGATCTATCGTTACACTTATACATCGCCTTTCTAGATACCCAAGGACGCTTTACAATCCACACTGCTCAAAACTCTCATAACAAACACTCCCCAAACACCACCACCACACTACACCAAACATCATCACACTACACCAATTTCCTCCACCAAACACCCCATCACACTACACCAAACACCACCACACTACATCAAATACCATCACACTAGACCAAACACCACCACATTACACTAAACACCACCATAACAATACACCAAACACCACCATCACACTACACCAAATACCATCACACTACACCAAACACCACTGCCATACTACACCAAACATTATCAAACTAGACCAAACACCACCACATTACACCAAACAACACCATCACACTACACCAAACACCTTCCTCCCAGCTTTACCACTGTTCTCCATCAAACTTGACTGAGAAGGAAAATGTGGGCGGAGAGTGTTCCCTGTCCCAGATCCAGGAGGGTCTGTGTGAACGTAAATGACATCTGTGTGGATTCTGGTGGTGGGATTAGTTCGGGATTGGACCAGGATTGGCCGGTCAGGTGTGATTAGACTCAGGGATGGTGTGTAACTCTGGAGCTGGGGGTGTGTAACTGGGATCAGAGGGAGGACGGGTGGATGGATGAGATGGGACTGAAACAGTAAACTCCCGTCAGAGGCGCTTTGTTAATCAGATTTCCCGTTCGGCTCAGAGCGGCTTTCCCATGATTATGGAAATGTGTTGACTGTTTGGCGGCTTTGCGACGCTCAATAAAGAACGGGGGTGGGGTCGGGTTTTGGTGTGTGGGGGTGGGTTTGAATCAAAGCCAGCTGCCCTACGCCTGGGCCCCACCTGGGTTCTATTACCACACATCGGGCAGAACAGGGGGAATGGAAGCTGGAGCCAGTGGAAGGAGGGGCTGAGAAAGTGTCGCTGTTTGGTTAAGGGACAGGAGACCGGAGAAACAGGAGACAGCTCGGAAAACTGAAGGAATGCGGGAAAGTGGGAAACGTCAGCTGTAATCATTGGGACTTTTCCTGCTCCTGAATTCCTGATTTCTCATTAGTGAAACGTGTGGAGAATTCCTTCATATACACCACACCACGGCTCGGAGTGAAAACAGTGAGGCCATCAGGCGTTGCGTATCCTCTGTGCAGCTGTGATTCCTCTGTCGGGATCACGCCGGCATTGTGTCATCTCTCTTTAACGTCTCGCGTACGGATAAAAACGTACGGATGTCTCGCTATTGTCTAGAGTTCAACGTTCGAGGACGTTCCCAGACGCTGTTGATGATGAGAGCGTTAGGCTCCGAACAAACCTCCGATGACTTCCAAAAGAGATTTCGATCAGAGATTTCGAAGACCTTTTGTCTTCCTACGGAAAAGCATCGGAATGCTTGGAACTTGGATAATCGTCTATCCCTTTGGACTCCAAGCAATCCATGACT
>NW_027100833.1:82792-85292 GCF_029633855.1 Hoplias malabaricus
AGTAATAAACGGCTCCCTCTATTGGAACAGATGAACACCATGAGTGTCCTCACACACACACACACCTTCTATTACACTCAGAGAGAGAGAGACACACACACACCCCTTCTATTACACTCAGACACACACACACACACCTTCTATTACACTCAGAGAGAGAGAGAGAGAGAGACACACACACACCTTCTATTACAGTCAGAGAGACACACACATACACCTTATATTACACTCAGAGAGAGAGAGAGAGACACACACACACCTTATATTACACTCAGAGAGAGAGAGAGAGACACACACACACCTTATATTACACTCAGAGAGAGAGAGAGAGAGAGAGAGAGAGAGATGCACAGTTCTGACCTGTGGAGTAAACCGATTGAAAACAGACGTACTTTCTCATCCTCTGATCTGTTACTGTAATTACTGTGTGTGTGTGTGTGCTTTTTGCAGGTCAACACACATGTATAAGTACACACACACACACACACACACAGTCATCTAAAACATGTGGAAATCCAGAGGGAGGTAAAGCTCTAATCCAGTCAGAGCTGGTTCACCTGTAGCGTGTTAGCTCTGTGTGTGTGTGTGTGTTTATATTTATTATTCTGTTCCTGACCTGTTCTCAGGGGCCCATTTTAAACCTGACATCTCTAAACATCTGCGTGTGTGTGTGTGTGAGAGATACACAAGAACACACACTGTCACACACAGTAAGTTCACAGTTATTTAAAACACTTTAATGTAAAGTGGGATGAGAAGATGATTGTCGGTAATAATATCATGGTTGGGCTCATGGACCAGAGAGAGACGAGTCCATGTCCCCACACCTTGATAAAAACCAACCGTATGTTTTTGCTGCTGTGTTTTTCTCTCTCCTCATCCTCGAGGGGGACACGCTGCTTTAAAGCGGTGTGTGTCCCGGGGACGTGGCTCGTGTCCAACTTTCTGCTGGTGCTGAAAGACGCTAGCAGTGCTACTCTAAGGCTAACCTCCAGGCTATCCAGGAGAACACCACCGCTCCGGCACAGCCTTCGATTTCCAAACCAGAACGAGCACAGCTGCACTGGGTGGTGTGTGAGTGTGTGTTGTGCTGGTGTAGAGTGGATCAGACACAGCAGTGCTGCTGGAGTTTTTAAACCCTGTGTCCACTCTCTGTCCACTCTGTGAGACACTCCTCCCTCGTTGGTCCACCTTGTAGATGTAGAGTCAGAGACAGTAGTTCATCTGTCGCTACACATCCCATAATAATCCCTGTCTGCTTCGAGTTGTCCTCTCTGTCCTCAGGGGACACAAAGATGATGCCATGCTCCATCCTCTTTTCATCTGATTCTCTCTGTCTCTCTCTCTCTCCTGCGTGAGACTGAAACGTGTGCCGCGTTAGTGTTCTGATTCTCTTGTTCTCTGTCTTCACCGTGTGGACGCTGAGACACTTCCATCTCCTATTGCAGTGCGGCCAAAGCCAGATCTGTCCCCCGTCCCCCTTGTCCCCCGCTGACCCTCTGCTGTCTGTGTGTGTCCTCAGCTCCGGTATCAGCACGGCCTGTCCACTCCGGACCTGAGACAGACTCTGCCCAACCTCAAGAACTTTCTAGAACATGGACTGCTGGTCAGATGGTGAGTCTGAAAACACACACACACACACACACACACACACACACACATATGCGTATATGATAGTGTAAAATATATATAAGTACACACAGGGAGTGTCTCTGAGGTTTGTGTGTGTGTGTGTGTGTGTGTGTCCTGTGTCTCTGAGGTGTGTGAGTGTCTCTGAGGTTTGTGTGTGTGTGTGTGTGTGTGTGTGTCCTCTGTCTCTGAGGTGTGTATGTGTGTGTGTGTCTCTGAGGTGTGTGTGTGTGTGTCTCTGAGGTGTGTATGTGTCCTGTGTCTCTGAGGTGTGTATTTGTGTGTGTGTGTGTCTCTGAGGTGTGTGTGTGTGTGTGTGTGTGTGTCTCTGAGGTGTGTGTGTGTGTGTCTCTGAGGTGTGTATGTGTGTGTGTGTGTGTCTCTGAGGTGTTTATGTGTCCTGTGTCTCTAAGGTTTGTGTGTGTGTGTCCTGTGTGTGTGTGTGTCTCTGAGGTTTCTGTGTGTCCTGTGTCTCTGAGGTGTGTGTGTATGTGTATGTCTCTGAGGTGTGTATGTGTCCTGTGTCTCTGAGGTGTGTGTGTATGTGTCCTGTGTCTCTGAGGTGTGTGTGTCGTGTCTCTGAGGTGTGTGTGTGTGTGTCGTGTCTCTGAGGTGTGTGTGTGTGTGTCGTGTCTCTGAGGTGTGTGTGTGTGTGTCGTGTCTCTGAGGTGTGTGTGTGTGTCGTGTCTCTGAGGTGTGTGTGTGTGTCGTGTCTCTGAGGTGTGTGTGTGTGTCGTGTCTCTGAGGTGTGTGTGTGTGTCATGTCTCTGAGGGTGGAAGTCTTTAAGGAGGAACAGATGAAATGAGGCACAACCTCCCGACCTCTGCTGCGTCCTCGTCAGGACGAGGGGGAGGAAGTGGAAGTCCTGAG
>NW_027100833.1:90292-95292 GCF_029633855.1 Hoplias malabaricus
TGTGTGTGTGTGTGTGTGTGTGTGTCTGTGTCTGTCTCTGTGTGTGTCTGTGTGTGTCTGTGTGTGTGTGTGTCTGTCTCTGTGTGTGTCTGTGTGTGTGTGTGTGTGTAGGTGTGTCTCTGTGTGTGTGTCTGTCTCTGTGTGTGTGTGTGTCTGTGTGTGTGTGTCTGTCTCTGTGTGTGTCTGTCTGTGTGTGTGTGTGTGTCTGTATGTGTGTGTGGGGGGGGGGGGTGTTATTTGTGAAAGAGAGAGAATTATGACTTAATCCATCATCCACATCAATGACTACACTTGCACAAGTGTCTTCACACCCTGGTTCTGTTTCTCTCTCTCTTCTCTTTCTCTCTCTCTCTCTCTCACACACACACACACACACACAGCACCAGCTGGAAACAGAGAATGATGTTCTCTCTGGAGGATTGAGTTCCATACAGTGTTTATGTGAAATACATTAAATCTCTCTCTCTCTCTCTCACTCAGTGATCGTCATCATGTCTCCAGCTCTGTTCGGTTCCAGTGAAGTCTCACCTGAACGTGTCGGGAGCGTCTGAGGTGGTTTTCCCAGGCTCTCCGGACCGAGGAAGCCGTAAGAGAGCGAGCTCCGAGGCCGATAAACCGAAATATAAAGAAATGCCCACACCTCCTCCCAGTTATCGCACGGCCACGGGTCAACGGAATGCCGTCACCATCCCGGACCTTTCGACCGACCCTTCCGGGATCCTTGGCTCGTCTCTGGACGCCAGCGTGGATTTGGTGAAGAACTTGGGGAAGAACCTGGAGGCGGACGGCTGGGAGAAAGCCGAGGAAGCCGAGCAGCAGAAAGTAGCAGACACGGAGGCTCGGGAAGATCCGGAAAATCCCGGAGAGCAAAGTGAAGCTCCCGAACCTCCGGAATGTGCCGGGCGCTCTTCGGAAGAAGCTGCGGGAGCCATGAACGGGAACGGCGTCAACGTGGGAATCGCAGCAGTGGAGCAAGCGGAAGAAATCATGGGCACTGAAGCCACAGGTTTAGGCCTGGGCCTAGGATTAGGATTGGGATTGGGAGGACTGGGAGGACTGGGGTTGAGCCCAGGCGGGAGGTTGGAGGATTTTCCATGCATTCCCGTGGAGCATGCGGTGGCGGTGGAGAGCGATGACCAGGTTCTGGGAGAACTGGACGCCGCCGGCTTTGAGGAATTCTCCCGACGCATCTATGCACTCAACGAGAACATGTCCAGCTTCAGACGGCCCAGGAAAAACTCGGACAAGTGACTCCCAACATGGACCCGGAGCAGCTGGAGGATCGGGAATGCTCTGTATTTCGGCCTGATCTCTGTTTATGATGCTTATGACACATTTCCGCACTTAGCCAAGAGCAGGACATGAACCGGACACTCCGGACTTTCCGAGTGGAAGAACAGGAGCCAGCGGGCAGATGCTGGATTCTGGATTCTGTGATTTTTTTGCGAATCACTGATTGTTGTGTGAAAGACAGAGCTGGTTTTCCTGAGAGAGCGAGACCTGGTCATTGGTCACTAAAGGTGTTTCCCACTGGTCAGTGCGGTACGGCTCGGTTCTGTTGCTAGTCGGTCCCCAGAACTCCCCAGAACCAGGAGATTGGGAGCATCAGGGCGCTGTGGTCATGTGACGTCCCACGTCGTACTGATGTTCCGCTCCGGATCTGGGTTTTTACGGGAATGTCGGAACCCTGTCACTCGGACAGTCTTTCATTCCTTACTCGATTCACATGTATACACACACACAGATAAGGGGCGTGTCCCTCAGCAGCCGACCAATCAGATCTGTCTGTCTCAAACTTGTGTCAGGAACGGTCCCCGGCGGCTGTGGTCAGTGGGGTTATAATTACTACTTCATTGTGTTTAACCAATCAGTGATAAGCCCTGATTTTAACTCCGCCCCTGCGTCCTAGCAATGTCGACTCGGCTCGGGTTCTCCGGTACCGTACAGAGCCGGACCGCACTGACCAGTGGAAAAACATGCAAGCGTAGTGAAGTGGGCGGAGCCTTCACCAGCTGGGCCTGGTCACCACGGTTACTGAATTTCTGCATTAAGCTGAAGCTGATGTCCATTGTGTCCATGTTAATATCTGAGGATAATAAAGATATAGATATCCTTATAAATGATGGTGGAAAAGCACTTGTGTGAAGTTCCAGACGCAGTGAAATAATCAGATTCAGTCAGATCAGGACCTCTCTGTAAACACAACACTAACACACACACACGGTCGGGTCCGAGAGAAATGTCGGCCGGTCAGACACATCTGTCCGACCCTGCTGGTGCTTTCAAGAGCCCTGCCCCCTGCCCCCTGTTACCCCAGCGCTCGGAGTCGGTGACGGTGTCAGGGAATGGTGCCCGAGCGGTCAGCCGCGGTCCGGCCCCTGTGCCGGGGCAGCGTTAGAGTTCAGGCCCTGACTGCAGTCAGCACAGACATTACATAAAGAGCTATATTATCATTATTAATATCATCATCGTTATTATTATTATTATTATTACAGTAAATAGGAAATATCTGGATTTCTGACCAATTTGCACTTCCCACTTCCTGAAGCATTTCTACAAACCTTTCAAGCGAAAAATAAAAGAAGATATTTGTGCTTGACATTCTTTGGCAGGTGTTTCATGTGTGTGTGTGTGTGTGTGTGTGTGTGTGTGTGTTCGAATTGGAGCGGTGTGTGTTTCAGTTTCCTCTCAAAGAAGCCACAACTGGAGCTGAGGGTGAGGAACAACTGCACAAATGAGACCCCCCCCCCCCCCCCCCCACACACACACACACAGTCTTCAAGAGCATGAAACACACACACACACAACCTATTCTGACTTGTGCAGGAAGCTCCTAGAATTTATATTAAACTCCAATGAAACTTTCTAGAAATGTTCTCGGCCGGCGTCAGCGTTCCGCAAACCGTACCAAGAATTCCGGAAAAGTTCCAGAAATATTTTAGTGTCTAAAGCGCAGGGCATCTATTTTTTTCTAGAACGTTAGAAATGTGATTTCAGGACTCTTCAAGAAATTGCGGCTTAGAACAAGACATCGGAATATTCCAGTTTTCTGGAAGTCTAAATCACTCAAGTCAAGGCCAGTGATGCGTTTGACAAATGTGAAGAATCTGTGAAGATCCAGAAAAACGTTCTCGACTGAAACTGGGGGCAGTGCTCTGTAAACGTTAGCTGAGCGACGGCTTCTAGAAAAGTTCATGAAATCTTAGTCAGAAATCAATTTCCAATTCAAAATTCTAAAAGAAATTGGAATTACTGGATTTTAAAGTTGGAGGCGTTGGAGATCCCAGAAAAATAACTGATGCCAAAAAATTTTTTTTCAGAATATTCGAGAAAAGGTTTCAGACCGACTGAAATTTCGGGAAAGTTCCTGAGCTCTTTTTCCGAGGGTGACACTTCTGGAATTGTGTGAAAAGTTCTAGAAACTGGAGAAGCTTACGGCAGGGACTGAACAAAACCTTCCCTTTTTCTGCTTTTCATTCCCTTCCTGTCTTTTCTTTTCCTTTCTTCAGACTCTGTTTCTCCTGTCTTTAGCTGTAGGAAACGAATCGAAGCATTTCCTCCGCCCACAAAGTGTTGCCTAGCAGCAGTTGCTAGGTTGGACAAGCTTTTACAGAGGGAGAGTGAACGCCTCGACTGTGTTCTGTAAAAATAAACACAGAGTCTGACACCTGTCTCTTGCTCTAGAAAAGTGCTGACGGAGCACCCTTTCCTTTCCTGACGCTGTGGGAGCGTTTGGGAACTGAGGAGACTCAGCGCTGCAGGTTCGTAAGTGGAGTTCTCTCTTGATATGAGACTCCAGCAGTCCACGGTCCCCGCCGTCTGATTCTCCTCTTCATGACGACCATAGGAGATGGATCTTGACACAGGCCGCTCATTTTCACGTGCTCTGTGTCTACGGAGCGCACGCTGTCAGCGCACACGCAGAATGAGACCTGCTGAAATAACCATGGGCTTCCTGTCTGTGAGGAGTGTGGTGTGTTCTCTCTGTGTCTGCGTGGGTTTCCTCTGGGTGACTGTCTGTGAGGAGTGTGGTGTGTTCTCCCTGTGTCTGCGTGGGTTTCCTCCGGGTGACTGTCTGTGAGGAGTGTGGTGTGTTTTCCCTGTGTCTGCTTGGGTTTCCTCTGGGTGACTGTCTGTGAGGAGTGTGGTGTGTTCTCCCTGTGTCTGCGTGGGTTTCCTCCGGGTGACTGTCTGTGAGGAGTGTGGTGTGTTCTCCCTGTGTCTGTGTGGGTTTCCTCCGGGTGCTCCGGTGTCTTCCCACGCTCCAAAAACACACGTTGGTAGGTGGATTAGAGACTCAAAAGTGTCTGTAGGTGTGAGTGTGTGTCGCCCTGTGAAGGACTGGCGCCCCCCTCCAGGGTGTGTTCCCGCTTTGCACCCAGTGATTCTGGGTAGACTCCGGACTGAGCGCCGCCCTGAAGTGGATAAAGGTTACAGACAATGAATGAATGAATGTTTTCCCAGACGTCAGAAATACAGAAGTAAAAACTCTCTTACTGTCTCTGCTCATGGCTGGGACTTTTTTAACCAGTGCTCTGTAAAAGCTTGTCCAACCTAGCAACTGTTGCTATGAAAGTGTGAGTGGAGCCTGTTCAAGAGATTAACACTTTGCTAAAGGACAGTATTCATCTCCAACAACAACAAAATGAACATGTTTTTTTCCATAGAGTTTTTGTGTTGTTTCAAGACAAGGGCCACATTCCCCCTTTGATTTCTGTTTGTTTGTTTCTTGAGGGTCACACGCTGGTGGTGTTTGTTGTTCTGTGATCGGGATCCAGCGCTGTGGACACGGACTGAACTTTAACTGAAAGATCTTTACATTATTTACAATGTGACGTTGTGTATAGACCTTTATTTGATTTTTGTTTGTATTTTTGTTTTGTTTATTAAAGGACACAGATGATTAATGAATGATGTCATTGTTCTCTCTTTTCCTGTGTGTGAATGCATTTCATCTCTTCTTCTTTTCTGAGGAACCCCATCACTCCAGAGAACACAGT
>NW_027100833.1:102792-127843 GCF_029633855.1 Hoplias malabaricus
GATGGAATTCAGGAGACAGAGGAGAGCTGAGGAGAACAGAGGACAGCAGATGGAGCTGAGGAGAGCAGATGGAGTTCAGGAGACGGAGAGCTGAGGAGAGCAGATGTGGCTGAGGAGATCAGAGGAGAGCACATGGATGTGATGGAGCTGTTGAGAACAAAGGAGAGCAGATGGAGCTGAAGAGATCAGAGGAGAGCTGAGGAGACAGATGAGAACAGAGGAGAGCAGATGAAGCCGAGGAGATCACAGGAGAGCAGATGGAGCCGAGGAGGTCAGAGGAGAGCAGATAGAGCTGAAGAGAACAGAGGAGATCATATGGAGCTGAGGAGATCACAGGAGAGCAGATGGAGCCGAGGAGATCACAGGAGAGCAGATGTAGCTGAAGAGAACAGAAGAGATAAGATGGAGCCGAGGAGGTCAGAGGAGAGCAGATAGAGCTGAAGAGATCAGATGGAGCTGAGGAGACAGATGAGAACAGAGGAGAGCAGATGAAGCCGAGGAGATCACAGGAGAGCAGATGGAGCTGAAGAGAACAGAGGAGAGCAGATGGAGCTGAGAAGATCAGAGGAGAGCAGATGGAGCCGAGGAGGTCAGAGGAGAGCAGATAGAGCCGAGGAGAGCAGATGAAGCTGAAGAGAACAGAGGAGATCAGATGAAGCTGAGGAAATCAGAGAAGATCAGATGGAGCTGAGGAGAGTAGATGGAGCCAAAGAGAACAGAGGAGCACAGATGGAGCTGAGGAGAAAAGAGGAGAGCAGATGGAGCAGAGGAGAGCAGATGGAGCTGAGGAGAACAGAGGAGAGCAGATAGAGCAGAGGAGAGCAGATGGAGCTCAGGAGATCAGAGAAGAGCAGATGGAGTTCAGGAGACAGAGGAGAGCTGAGGAGAACAGAGGAGAGCAGATGGAGTTCAGGAGACGGAGAGCTGAGGAGAGCAGATGTGGCTGAGGAGATCAGAGGAGAGCACATGGATGTGATGGAGCTGTTGAGAACAAAGGAGAGCAGATGGAGCTGAGGTGATGGAGCTGTAGAGATCAGAGGAGAGCTGAGGAGACAGATGAGAACAGAGGAGAGTAGATGGAGCTGAGAAGACAGAGGAGAGCAGATGAAGCCGAGGAGATCACAGGAGAGTAGATGGAGCTGAGGAGGTCAGAGGAGAGCAGATAGAGCTGAAGAGAACAGAGGAGATCAGATGGAGCTGAGGAGACAGAGGAGAGCAGATGGAGCCGAGGAGGTCAGAGGAGAGCAGATAGAGCTGAAGAGAACAGAGGAGATCAGATGGAGCTGAGGAGACAGAGGAGAGCAGATGGAGCCGAGGAGAGCAGATGTAGCTGAAGAGAACAGAGGAGAGCAGATGGAGCTGAGAAGATCAGAGGAGAGCAGATGGAGCCGAGGAGGTCAGAGGAGAGCAGATGAAGCTGAAGAGAACAGAGGAGATCAGATGGAGCTGAGGAAATCGGAGAAGATCAGATGGAGCTGAGGAGAGAAGATGGAGCCAAAGAGAACAGAGGAGCACAGATGGAGCCGAGGAGATCGGAGGAAATCAGATGGAGCTGAGTAGAAACAGAGGAGAGCAGATAGAGCTGAGGAGATCAAATGGAGCTGAAGAGAACAGAGGAGATCAGATGGAGCCAGGGAGAGCAGATGGAGCTGAGGAGATCAGAGGAGAGCAGATGGAGCTGAGGAGATCAGAGGAGAGCAGATGGAGCTGAGGAGAAAAGAGGAGAGCTGAGGAGACAGAGGAGAACAGGGGAGAGCAGATGGAGCTGAGGAGACAGAGGAGAGCAGATAGAGCTGAAGAGAACAGAGGAGATCAGATGGAGCTGAGGAGACAGAGGAGAGCAGATGGAGCCGAGGAGAGCAGATGTAGCTGAAGAGAACAGAGGAGAGCAGATGGAGCTGAGGAGAACAGAGGAGAGAGCTGAGGAGACAGGGGAGAGCAGATGGAGCTGAGGAGACAGAGGAGGGTGGATGGAGCCGAGGAGATCACCGGAGAGCAGATGTAGCTGAGAAGAACCGATGAGAACAAAGGAGAGCAGATGGAGCCGAGAAGATCAGAGGAGAGCAAATAGAGCTGAGGAGGTCAGAGGAGAGCAGATGGAGATGAGGAGGTCAGAGGAGAGCAGATGAAGCTGAAGAGAACAGAGGAGATCAGATGGAGCTGAGGAGATCAAAGAAGATCAGATGGAGCCGAGGAGAGTAGATGGAGCCAATGAGAACAGAGGAGTGCAGATGGAGCTGAGGAGATCAGATGGAGCTGAGGAGAACAGAGGAGATCAGATGGAGCTGAGGAGATCAGAGGAGAGCAGATGGAGCTGAAGAGAACAGAGGAGATCAGATGGAGCTGAGAAGATCAGAGAAGAGTACATGGAGCTGAGAAGATCAGAGAAGAGTACATGGAGCTGAGGAGATCAGAGGAGAGCAGATGGAGCTGATGAGAGAGAGGAGAGCAGATGGAGCTGAGGAGATCAGAGGAGAGCATATGGAGCTGATGAGAGAGAGGAGAGCAGATGGAGCTGAGGAGATCAGAGGAGAACATATGGAGCTGAGGAGTCAGAGGACAGAGCAGATGGAGCTGAGGAGATCAGAGGAGAGCAGATGGAGCTGAAGAGAACAGAGGAGAGCAGATGGAGCTGAGAAGAATAGAAGAGACAGGGGAGAACAGAGGAGAGCACATTGAGCTGAGAAGAACAGAGGAGACAGGGGAGAACAGAGGAGAGCAGATGGAGCCGAGAAGATCAGACGAGAGCAGATGGAGCTGAGGAGATCAGAGGATGTCAGATGGAGCTGAGGAGATCAGATGGAGCTGAGGAGATCAGAGGAGATCAGATGGAACTGAGGAGATCAGATGGAGCTGAGGAGAACAGAATAGATCAGATGGAGCCGAGGAGGTCAGAGGAGAGCAGATGGAGCTGATGAGAGAGAGGAGAGCAGATGGAGCTGAGGAGAGCATATGGAGCTGAGGAGACAGAGGAGAGAGCAGATGGAGCCGAGGAGATCAGAGGAGAGCAGATGGAGCTGAAGAGAACAGAAAAGAGCAGATGGAGCTGAGAAGAACAGAAGAGACAGGGGAGAACAGAGGAGAGCAGATGGAGCCAAGAAGATCAGAGGAGATCAGATGAAGTTGAGGAGAACAGAGGAGAGCAGATGGAGCTGAGGAGAGAGAGGAGAGCAGATGGAGCTGAGGAGACCTGAGGAGAGAGAGGAGACAGAGGAGAACAGATGGAGACTCCCTGCTGAAACGATGCTGTTGTTAATGTAGTCACCACTCTAAGACACTCGTCTCTAATCGTAAACACGTTGCTGTCTTTTCGGCGCAAACCCAGTTCCCAAACCACTCGGAGCCGGAGCCCTCTGTCCTCCTCACGCTCACCGCGGGAACGTCCATCAGGAAGATGGTGTTTGACAGTTTTAATTGTTTGTTTGCATCTGCATTGTTTGGAAAGCTCTGCTCCTCGGCTCCAGCAGGAATCTGGAAAATGAGGCGTGTTAAAGTTGTAATTTTAAGCGAATGAGTGGAACATCCCAACCACCGTCACAATTCCTGTAAACACCCGTGGTTTACGAGCCCTGGCTGGAGTTTAAAGGCCTGTTTTGGGAGAACGGGGAGCGCGGTGTCGTTTCCTCTGGAGACGTGGGCACGTCTTTCCGAAGCCGAGCTCTGTTTGTGGTGAAGAGAGTAAACAGAGCAGGTCTCACTCTCTCCTCGTCCAGAACACACCCCCCATGGAACCGAACCTCGGGCCGAGCTGCGTCGCTGCTGGAGCAGTGGGGTTCACCCGTTACCATGGTTACACTATGATGATTTATATTTCCATGGTTTTGCTACAACCATTTCCATGATTACACTGTTTTATGTCTGTTTCCATGGTTACACCATGTTCATATCGGTTTTCATGGTTACCCTATTTTCAGTTGTGTTTCCATGGTTACGTTACACCATCTTCACATCCATAGGTACACTACCCTTATTTCTGTTTCCATGGTTACACGGTTCTTATGGTTACACTACACTCATTTCCATGGTTACTACAAACTTTCCCTGTTTCCATGGTTACTCTTTGTTCAGGCCGTACACTAACGTTATGCTTTTGTTGGAGTTGCTTCCGAAGTCAGAACCTAAGAAGAGAAGAGTTTAACGTGTTGTAGTCGCTAAAACGCTGTTAGATTTGGGTTTAACTGGGTTTGTGGGTCTCTTGCGCGACGGGGGGGGCGTCTCGGAGTGTTTCGAAGGCGATGATGAGTTAAATCCAGTTGAAGGCGCTCGGAGCGGCCGGAGCTCCTCAGGATCTTAAGTGTTAGTTCGTTCCAGGTGTGAAGAGGAGGGGGAAGGTGTTTCACATTAACCTCGAGGGTCCGGAACGTTCCCTTTGATCATGAGAGAGAGAGAGAGAAAGAGAGAGAGAGACCACCACTGAGGATGCAGATGGAAGCTACTGTATGGAAAAGATGTTACCCACAATCCCTCAGGGGCCGCTAACTCTGCACACACTGTCAGAAGTTTGGGGACAGATCATTCTTATGCAGCGTTTGTCCAAAATGAACACTGACCCCCACAGACCGCGCCTACTTTCTCACTCATAACCATCCACACCTTCCAGATGTCTCTCTCTCTCTCTCTCGCTCTCTGTCTCGCTCTCTCATTCTCTCTCTCTCTCTCTCTCTCTCTGTCTCGCTCTCTCGCTCTCTCTCGCTCTCTCATTCTCTCTCTCTCTCTCTCATTCTCTCTCTCTCTCTGTCTCTCTGTCTCTCACCTACCCTCTCTCTCTGTCTGTCTGCCTCGCTCTCTCTCTCTTTATGAAGATGGTGAGAGCAGGTATGGGAGATGAAGGGTGATGAAGGGAGATGAGATGGAGGCCTCTCTGGAGCCTGGTGTGTGTTAAACTCCACCATCTGCTGAACACACTCCTGGAGCCTGGACCCTCCCTCCGTCTGCCTGGAAAAACTTCAGCCCCAAATCCCAAACACAAACCAGCTTCTCTTTTAAACCTAAATCTGTTTCCATGGTTACCCTACACTCATTTCTGTGTCCAAGGTGACAGCCACAAACTTTTCAGACTCAACACGCTCAGAGGAGAACACTAACCTCTGTTCATCAGACTCAACACGCTCAGAGGAGAACACTAACCTCTGTTCATCAGACTCAACACGTTCAGAGGAGAACACTAACCTCTGTTCATCAGACTCAACACGCTCAGAGGAGAACGCTAACCTCTGTTCATCAGACTCAACACGCTCAGAGGAGAACACTAACCTCTGTTCATCAGACTCAACACGCTCAGAGGAGAACACTAACCTCTGTTCATCAGACTCAACACGCTCGGAGGAGAACGCTAACCTCTGTTCATCAGACTCAACACGCTCAGAGGAGAACACTAACCTCTGTTCATCAGACTCAACACGCTCAGAGGAGAACACTAACCTCTGTTCATCAGACTCAACACGCTCAGAGGAGAACACTAACCTCTGTTCATCAGACTCAACACGCTCAGAGGAGAACCCTAACCTCTGTTCATCAGACTCAACACGCTCGGAGGAGAACACTAACCTCTGTTCATCAGACTCAACACGCTCAGAGGAGAACACTAACCTCTGTTCATCAGACTCAACACGCTCGGAGGAGAACACTGACCTCTGTTCATCAGACTCAACACGCTCAGAGGAGAACACTAACCCCTGTTCATCAGACTCAACACGCTCAGAGGAGAACACTAACCTCTGTTCATCAGACTCAACACGCTCGGAGGAGAACACTGACCTCTGTTCATCAGACTCAACACGTTCAGAGGAGAACACTAACCTCTGTTCATCAGACTCAACACGCTCAGAGGAGAACACTAACCTCTGTTCATCAGACTCAACACGCTCAGAGGAGAACACTAACCTCTGTTCATCAGACTCAACACGCTCGGAGGAGAACACTAACCTCTGTTCATCAGACTCAACACGCTCAGAGGAGAACACTAACCTCTGTTCATCAGACTCAACACGCTCAGAGGAGAACACTAACCTCTGTTCATCAGACTCAACACGCTCGGAGGAGAACACTAACCTCTGTTCATCAGACTCAACACGCTCAGAGGAGAACACTAACCTCTGTTCATCAGACTCAACACGCTCGGAGGAGAACACTGACCTCTGTTCATCAGACTCAACACGCTCAGAGGAGAACACTAACCTCTGTTCATCAGACTCAACACGCTCAGAGGAGAACACTAACCTCTGTTCATCAGACTCAACACGCTCGGAGGAGAACGCTAACCTCTGTTCATCAGACTCAACACGCTCAGAGGAGAACACTAACCTCTGTTCATCAGACTCAACACGCTCAGAGGAGAACACTAACCTCTGTTCATCAGACTCAACACGCTCAGAGGAGAACACTAACCTCTGTTCATCAGACTCAACACGCTCAGAGGAGAACACTAACCTCTGTTCATCAGACTCAACACGCTCAGAGGAGAACACTAACCTCTGTTCATCAGACTCAACACGCTCAGAGGAGAACCCTAACCTCTGTTCATCAGACTCAACACGCTCAGAGGAGAACCCTAACCTCTGTTCATCAGACTCAACACGCTCAGAGGAGAACACTAACCTCTGTTCATCAGACTCAACACGCTCAGAGGAGAACACTAACCTCTGTTCATCAGACTCAACACGCTCAGAGGAGAACCCTAACCTCTGTTCATCAGACTCAACACGCTCAGAGGAGAACACTAACCTCTGTTCATCAGACTCAACACGCTCAGAGGAGAACCCTAACCTCTGTTCATCAGACTCAACACGCTCAGAGGAGAACACTAACCTCTGTTCATCAGACTCAACACGCTCAGAGGAGAACACTAACCTCTGTTCATCAGACTCAACACGCTCAGAGGAGAACCCTAACCTCTGTTCATCAGACTCATGTTGTTTACTTAAAAACATTAAAGTGTTCTTTTCGTACTTCAAAGGAAAAGCCCTCAGTCTCTGAGTGCTCACTCTCACCTTGTTTTCTGATCATTCGGAGGAGGGCTGTTTGAAGTTTGCTGGTGTTGTTGGTCTGAGATCGTCATGTGATAGATGACATTAGTCAGTCGCTGCTGAATTCCAGGACTTTAATAAAACTTCAAATGCAGCTGCAGAAAAGGACACAGACACTGGGCACTGGGAGGTTCACATCTGCAGCGTCCAGTCAGGGCTTTGGACACACCATTTATGCTCTCAGCGCATGGTTCTGGATGGGCTTAGCTCCCTCAGAGATCTCACCTCAGGAGACCACTGAGAAACAGAAGAGAATAGGGGAGAATAAAGAGGTGAAGAGATGAGAAGACAAGAGAAGTGAGGAGAGATGATGAGAGACAGAAGAGAGAAGAGGGGTGGAGAGAAGTTGAGATGAGAGGAGATTAGAGAGGAGGAGAATAGCTGGGTCTCGGGGAGACAGATGTCTCACACCGATTTCTGTTTTTCTTTGATTGATTTGAATAGACATTGTTTTCTGAATAAAGGAGGTCATAAGGTCACTCACTCACTCACTCACACACACACACACACACACACACACACACACACACAGCCCCTCAAAAGGATACTGAAGACTCTTAAAGGTACACGTCCTTCATGCGGAAGCAGAGCGCTACTCTCCTCTTTATCTGAGCTCAGGGAAGGTCTCTCGGCCAATCAGATCTCTCGCTTTTGTGTAAACAGTATACACAGTTTATTATAAAAGCTAATATTGATCTGATGAACTGTGTGTTGTGGAGTTGAGTGTTAATTGGACGCAGAGTGGATGGTGTGTGATGAGAGACAGATTTATGACGGAATTGTAATTTGTTTCAGGTTTTATTTGTGTGTGTTTGTACCGGGTATATATTACATTGTGGGGACTCACAGTTTATTCACTCACATTGAGGTCCCCACAATGTAATGATTACTTTTTTAGGTAAAGACTGTTTAATGGTGTGTGTTTTTTTTATTGTCTCGTGTGTGTGAATGCTACTCTCCTGGTTCTGTTCAGGTCTCTCTCTCTCTCTCTCTCTCTCTCTCTCTCTCTCTCTCTCTCTCTCTCTCACACACACACACACACACACACACACACTTCATATGAAATTCATAAAACGTTCATAGCAGTTACATAACACCACACTCTTTTCATCTTCCATTCTTTCATCCCTCTTTTATTTATCCCTTCCTCTGAGCGACTGCGCTCTCTCCCCGGTGACTGACCTTCTCCTGCGCTAATCAGAAGCGCTCTTCGCTGAATGTTGGAACATTGCTGTGGGGATCTGATGGCATTCAGCCAGGTGTTGAATGATGGACCTCTCCAGAGAACACAGCTTGTTGACGCTGGGGGGTTTACGCCCCTCTGGTGGACCCTTGGCATTGGGAAAGTTGACCTCAGGCTCATGTGCAGCTGCTCTGAGCTTGTCTCTAGGGGGTCTACAGGGTTTTGTTTAGTTCTGTGGTAAAGGGTTAAAGTGTTTCTGTACTGTGTCACAGTCACGCTGTTATTACAGTGTTATAAGGAGCTTTGACCATGAACATTTCTCTGTAGATTTGATGGTATTCAGCCCCTCAATAATTAATGTAGAACCTGTAAGTCACTGCACTTTTCTGGAACATGGTCAGAAAGAAACACAGCGTGGACCTGAAAATATCACTGAAATATTTAATAAACAAACAGAAATGTGAGATATGGGCTCTTTAAAAACATCAGAAACAGGAGGCTATTACATCACCGTGAGATGAAAGACGTTTCTCATTTTAATGGATTCCAATCCCAGAGACGGGGGGGGGAGAGAGAGAGAGAGAGTCTGTCATATTTGTTCAGAGAGAGGGATAAAGACAGTGATGAACTCTGACCCTGAGTCAGTAATAAAGGCCTCGGGTTTCAGACGAGAAGAGCTGAGCTTGTTTTGTTTCAGAAAGAGATGGAGAGATACAGAGAGAAAGCAAGACAGGGAGGGACAGAGAAAGACAGAGAGAGGGAGAGAGAGAAAGTGATGGAGAGACAGAGAGAGCGAGACAGGGAGGGACAGAGAAAGACAGAGAGAGGGAGAGAGAAAGTGATGGAGAGAGAGAGAAATGTCGGCTGTAATCTATAAATAATAAAGTTTTTATGATGGTAAAGTATTTTATTTCATTGAATATAATTAATAAGAAATCTTAGTCTAAATTTTTGTCTAAAAATGCTTTCTATTCTTTCCCTGTGTTTACAGGAGTCTCAGGACTTAGCATTAGCCACTAGCATTAGCATCCGTTGGGGCTCTGACCTCACTGTAGTCTCAGTCTCGTCTCGCTCTGGTCTCGTCTTGGAGTAAGACTCTGGGTCATGCTCTGCCTTTAGCCGCCTTTCAGTTGCGATATCTCCTCACTCTTATCACTGCGTCCACCACAACAAAGGCGAGTGGAGCGGTGCGATGTGGAGGGAGATAACCTCGCTCCGCTCTGCACTTCCTCACGCCCTCGGCTCAACGGGAAACGGGAAACAAGCCCTGCATCATTTCTTTAGGAGCCACACAGATGAGTCCAGAACCAGGCGCTTTTCCTCACTGTGAGACGAGCTGAGATGAGAGTGAGACGTCCTCAGATCAGAACAGGAGGTAGGTCAGAGTTCAAGCTAATGCTAATGCTAACACTAGGAGAATACCACAGGGTTATGGCCTATGGCATTACAGGGGGTTCCCATCAGTCTCAGCCTCTCTCTCTCTCGCTCTCTTTCCACATTTCTCTTCACTCCCTGCCCCCTCCACAGGGGGCGCTGTCCCCAGATCACCTGGTGGGGGTTTAATCTTGTGGCTGATCTCTGTATCCTACGTGGAGTTCTCACATTTTTATTCTACAATAAAAGCAGCAACAAGAAAAGAAACCAAACCGACAGGAGTTTTTTTATTTTTCTGACGGGGATGACGTGTGCGCACGTTTACGTGACTGCAGCACATGCACAGACCCCTGGGAGGTGGGCGGGGCTCCGTGGAAACCCGATAACGTCACCTACGTTTGTTTGAGCGTAAGTGGATCTTCCCGAAGCCGTGACTCCTCACACCTGAGCTCCTCCGGCCTCAGGGCCGGGGAAAGTGGAACTGTCCTGGTGTCCTGAGAAGCGCTGACACCGGAGCCCACCCTCACAAAGGCGTCTTAAAATAGCGCGGGGCTCGAACCCGACACCGGGGCCTGACGGGAGGGAGCTGCGTTTAGAGAAAGGAGACATCTCCGCGACATGGCTCGCTGATCCCTGGCTATTGTCAGAGAGAGAGCTACATGTGTCTCCCTCAGGAGAACACTCCGTCACATCCAGAGGGGGACGGATCCGGTTCCTTCGGCCGCACCAGGGATTAGATAATGCACTTTCTGCTGGAAGACGGGTATCAGATGTTCAGTTATAAATATGTCTCACAGAAGCGTCCCTCTCTGATGTCTTCGGATGTGGAGAGGTGAAAAGAGGACGTGATTTATGGCGAGATTCACCTTTCAGTTACCTACGCATTACCAAGTATTAATGTTCCCCTTTAATGGAGCGAGGCTCCCTGACCTCACTGAGGTTTATTTGGCTGTATGCCATTAAATTCTCACAGCAGCACAGGAGTAGAGAGGTATGCACACTCACTGTCCACTTGTTTGATCAGCACTGACCACACAGGTGCACCCTATTCTTAAAGGGTTTCTACATGATGCTGGAGAGCTGCTGTTCCCACAGCAAAACACACTCCACTTTGTGTTTGTGTTCATTCAGAAGCTCTGCCTCTTTTAAGGTGGAGTGGTGTGTGTGAGTAAGAAGCGACTGTATCTTTAAAGGTGGAGCGTGTGTGTGAATAAGAAGCGACTGTATCTTTTAAGGTGGAGCGGTGTGTGTGAGTAAGAAGCGACTGTATCTTTTAAGGTGGAGCGGTGCGTGTGAGTAAGAAGCGACTGTATCTTTTAAGGTGGAGCGGTGCGTGTGAGTAAGAAGCGACTGTATCTTTAAAGGTGGAGCGGTGCGTGTGAGTAAGAAGCGACTGTATCTTTAAAGGTGGAGCGGTGCGTGTGAGTAAGAAGCGACTGTATCTTTAAAGGTGGAGCGTGTGTGTGAATAAGAAGCGACTGTATCTTTGAAGGTGGAGCGTGTGTGTGAATAAGAAGCGACTGTATCTTTTAAGGTGGAGCGTGTGTGTGAATAAGAAGCGACTGTATCTTTTAAGGTGGAGCGTGTGTGTGAATAAGAAGCGACTGTATCTTTTAAGGTGGAGCGGTGTGTGTGAGTAAGAAGCGACTGTATCTTTAAAGGTGAAGCGGTGTGTGTGAGTAAGAAGCGACTGTATCTTTAAAGGTGGAGCGGTGCGTGTGAGTAAGAAGCGACTGTATCTTTAAAGGTGGAGCGTGTGTGTGAATAAGAAGCGACTGTATCTTTGAAGGTGGAGCGTGTGTGTGAATAAGAAGCGACTGTATCTTTTAAGGTGGAGCGTGTGTGTGAATAAGATGCGACTGTATCTTTTAAGGTGGAGCGGTGTGTGTGAGTAAGAAGCGACTGTATCTTTAAAGGTGGAGCGGTGTGTGTGAGTAAGAAGCGACTGTATCTTTTAAGGTGAAGCGGTGTGTGTGAGTAAGAAGCGACTGTATCTTTTAAGGTGAAGCGGTGTGTGTGAGTAAGAAGCGACTGTATCTTTAAAGGTGGAGCGGTGTGTGTGAGTAAGAAGCGACTGTATCTTTTAAGGTGAAGCGGTGTGTGTGAGTAAGAAGCGACTGTATCTTTTAAGGTGGAGCGGTGCGTGTGAGTAAGAAGCGACTGTATCTTTAAAGGTGGAGCGTGTGTGTGAATAAGAAGCGACTGTATCTTTGAAGGTGGAGCGTGTGTGTGAATAAGAAGCGACTGTATCTTTTAAGGTGGAGCGTGTGTGTGAATAAGAAGCGACTGTATCTTTTAAGGTGGAGCGTGTGTGTGAATAAGAAGCGACTGTATCTTTTAAGGTGGAGCGGTGTGTGTGAGTAAGAAGCGACTGTATCTTTAAAGGTGGAGCGGTGTGTGTGAGTAAGAAGCGACTGTATCTTTTAAGGTGGAGCGGTGTGTGTGAGTAAGAAGCGACTGTATCTTTTAAGGTGAAGCGGTGTGTGTGAGTAAGAAGCGACTGTATCTTTAAAGGTGGAGCGGTGTGTGTGAGTAAGAAGCGACTGTATCTTTTAAGGTGGAGCGGTGCGTGTGAGTAAGAAGCGACTGTATCTTTTAAGGTGAAGCGGTGCGTGTGAGTAAGAAGCGACTGTATCTTTAAAGGTGGAGCGGTGCGTGTGAGTAAGAAGCGACTGTATCTTTTAAGGTGGAGCGGTGCGTGTGAGTAAGAAGCGACTGTATCTTTTAAGGTGGAGCGGTGCGTGTGAGTAAGAAGCGACTGTATCTTTTAAGGTGGAGCGGTGCGTGTGAGTAAGAAGCGACTGTATCTTTTAAGGTGGAGCGTGTGTGTGAATAAGAAGCGACTGTATCTTTTAAGGTGGAGCGTGTGTGTGAATAAGAAGCGACTGTATCTTTTAAGGTGGAGCGGTGTGTGTGAGTAAGAAGCGACTGTATCTTTGAAGGTGGAGCGGTGCGTGTGAGTAAGAAGCGACTGTATCTTTTAAGGTGGAGCGGTGCGTGTGAGTAAGAAGCGACTGTATCTTTTAAGGTGGAGCGGTGCGTGTGAGTAAGAAGCGACTGTATCTTTTAAGGTGGAGCGGTGCGTGTGAGTAAGAAGCGACTGTATCTTTTAAGGTGGAGCGGTACGTGTGAGTAAGAAGCGACTGTATCTTTTAAGGTGGAGCGGTGTGTGTGAGTAAGAAGCGACTGTATCTTTTAAGGTGAAGCGGTGTGTGTGAGTAAGAAGCGACTGTATCTTTTAAGGTGAAGCGGTGTGTGTGAGTAAGAAGCGACTGTATCTTTTAAGGTGAAGCGGTGTGTGTGAGTAAGAAGCGACTGTATCTTTTAAGGTGAAGCGGTGTGTGTGAGTAAGAAGCGACTGTATCTTTTAAGGTGGAGCGGTGTGTGTGAGTAAGAAGCGACTGTATCTTTTAAAGTGGAGCGGTGTCTGTGAGTAAGAAGCGACTGTATCTTTTAAGGTGAAGCGGTGTGTGTGAGTAAGAAGCGACTGTATCTTTTAAAGTGGAGCGGTGTCTGTGAGTAAGAAGCGACTGTATCTTTTAAGGTGGAGCGGTGTGTGTGAGTAAGAAGCGACTGTATCTTTTAAGGTGAAGCGGTGTGTGTGAGTAAGAAGCGACTGTATCTTTTAAAGTGGAGCGGTGTCTGTGAGTAAGAAGCGACTGTATCTTTTAAAGTGGAGCGGTGTCTGTGAGTAAGAAGCGACTGTATCTTTTAAGGTGGAGCGGTGTGTGTGAGTAAGAAGCGACTGTATCTTTTAAGGTGAAGCGGTGTGTGTGAGTAAGAAGCGACTGTATCTTTTAAGGTGGAGCGGTGTGTGTGAGTAAGAAGCGACTGTATCTTTTAAAGTGGAGCGGTGTCTGTGAGTAAGAAGCGACTGTATCTTTTAAGGTGGAGCGGTGTGTGTGAGTAAGAAGCGACTGTATCTTTTAAGGTGAAGCGGTGTGTGTGAGTAAGAAGCGACTGTATCTTTTAAGGTGAAGCGGTGTGTGTGAGTAAGAAGCGACTGTATCTTTTAAGGTGAAGCGGTGTGTGTGAGTAAGAAGCGACTGTATCTTTTAAGGTGAAGCGGTGTGTGTGAGTAAGAAGCGACTGTATCTTTTAAGGTGGAGCGGTGTGTGTGAGTAAGAAGCGACTGTATCTTTTAAAGTGGAGCGGTGTCTGTGAGTAAGAAGCGACTGTATCTTTTAAGGTGGAGCGGTGTGTGTGAGTAAGAAGCGACTGTATCTTTTAAGGTGGAGCGGTGTGTGTGAGTAAGAAGCGACTGTATCTTTTAAGGTGAAGCGGTGTGTGTGAGTAAGAAGCGACTGTATCTTTTAAGGTGGAGTGGTGTGTGTGAGTAAGAAGCGACTGTATCTTTTAAGGTGAAGCGGTGTGTGTGAGTAAGAAGCGACTGTATCTTTTAAGGTGAAGCGGTGTGTGTGAGTAAGAAGCGACTGTATCTTTTAAGGTGGAGCGGTGTGTGTGAGTAAGAAGCGACTGTATCTTTTAAAGTGGAGCGGTGTGTGTGAGTGTAAGACTGTGTACAAAAACAGGATGTTTTTCCAACACAAACCGAGCAGAGAGCAGCAAATGGTGAGGAAACATTCTCTAACTTTTATAAAAATGTTGGATATTGGATTCAAATCATGAACATCACCTTAAAGTCTTTTAATTTCCTTTTTATTTCATGTCTTGGTTTTTAACTTAACTGATATTTTTGATTGTAATAAAAGCCTTTTTGAAATACCTCTTCTTTGACTGAAAAATTTTTGTTCATAATTTCATCTTGTTCTTTTAATAATATTTTTGTTTTTTATTTATAAAGTGCTTTGAAAGGCTGCAGTGTGTGATGTGTGCAGGTGCAGTGTGCTGTGCAGATAAACTGGCCTTGCCTTGTGCTGGTGTAGAGTGGATCATTCTCAGTGCTGCAGTGACACTGACGTGGTGGTGGTGTGTTAGTGTGTGTTGTGCTGGTGTAGAGTGGATCAGACACAGCAGTGCTGCTGGAGTTTTTAAACCCTGTGTCCACTCTCTGTCCACTCTGTGAGACACTCCTCCCTCGTTGGTCCACCTTGTAGATGTAGAGTCAGAGACAGTAGCTCATCTGTCGCTGCACAGTGTGTGTCGCTCGTCCTCTAGTCCTTCATCAGTGACACAGGACGCTGTCGGCTGGATGTTTTTGGTCGGTGGACTGTTCTCGGTCCAGACACTGAGGGGTTTTAATGTTACGGCTGGTGAGTGTGTGTAAGGAGCTTGTTTTCATGTTTTATTTCTTGGCTCCTGAGGTAAGGACCTCTGCAGGAGAGTCTTCAAAGAATGAGGGTTGTTATTTATGTTTGTAGTCATGGTGTGTGTGTGTGTGTGTGTGTGTGTGTGTGTGTGTGTGTGTGTGTGTTAAGGGTCAGTGTGAATATTTCTCGTAATACTGAGATTTATTCTCTTGGTTTAAACTAAAGCATATGCTGTTCTCTCTCTCTCTCTCTCTCACACACACACACACACATTTATATAGCCTTGGTCACTACTGCCAGTCTGACCCCCTGTGAACTCAGCTACTTTAGAGATCCTCTGGTGTGTGGAACAGTGGAACTGTGTTCTCTGGAGTGATGGGGTTCCTCTGGTGTGTGGAACAGTGGAACTGTGTTCTCTGGAGTGATGGGGTTCCTCTGGTGTGTGGAACAGTGGAACTGTGTTCTCTGGAGTGATGGGGTTCCTCTGGTGTGTGGAACAGTGGAACTGTGTTCTCAGGAGTGATGGGGTTCCTCTGGTGTGTGGAACAGTGGAACTGTGTTCTCTGGAGTGATGGGGTTCCTCTGGTGTGTGGAACAGTGGAACTGTGTTCTCTGGAGTGATGGGGTTCCTCTGGTGTGTGGAACAGTGGAACTGTGTTCTCTGGAGTGATGGGGTTCCTCTGGTGTGTGGAACAGTGGAACTGTGTTCTCTGGAGTGATGGGGTTCCTCTGGTGTGTGGAACAGTGGAACTGTGTTCTCTGGAGTGATGGGGTTCCTCTGGTGTGTGGAACAGTGGAATTGTGTTCTCTGGAGTGATGGGGTTCCTCTGGTGTGTGGAACAGTGGAACTGTGTTCTCTGGAGCGATGGGGTTCCTCTGGTGTGTGGAACAGTGGAACTGTGTTCTCTGGAGCGATGGGGTTCCTCTGGTGTGTGGAACAGTGGAACTGTGTTCTCTGGAGTGATGGGGTTCCTCTGGTGTGTGGAACAGTGGAACTGTGTTCTCTGGAGTGATGGGGTTCCTCTGGTGTGTGGAACAGTGGAACTGTGTTCTCTGGAGTGATGGGGTTCCTCTGGTGTGTGGAACAGTGGAACTGTGTTCTCTGGAGTGATGGGGTTCCTCTGGTGTGTGTGTGGTGAGATGATCTATTAATGAACCTAAAATGATGGAATGACATAATCACAGGGAGGTAACACTAGCTTGGCACGACACACACACTCACACACTTTGTTCTGACGGTGTCTCCCTTCTCTGTTTACACTCTTACTCTGGCGCCTGCAGGTAAACGTGTCACCACAGTGGAACAGTTACGGCCTCCTGAGCTGTGTGTGTGTGTGTGTGTGTGTGTGTGTGTGTCTATATATTAAAGTGGACTTCCAATGTCTTTTTAAATATCAGCATATATAAACCATTGTGATGCATAAAAAGTGTGTGTGTGTGTGTGAGTGTGTGTGTGTGTGTGTGTGTGAGTGTGAGAAAGGTGTGTGTGGAAGGTGGGAGTGTATCCTGTGGGTGAAAGCGAGCGCTCTGACAGTGTGAGGTGATGACAGCACAGAAGTGTAAAACACAGAAGGAGTGGTGTGTGTGTGTGTGTGTGTGTGTGTGTGTGTGTGTGTGTGAAGGGTGTGAAGGCTGGTCTGTCACTAAACTGAATACTTAGGAGATGAATAATGGCTGTGTTTTAGGCTCTGAATACACACATACACACCTTAATGGCCTTTGCTGGAACTACATGAACTGATTCCCCTCTCCAGGCTCCACCCACATTCCATAGCAACATGTCATTCCATAGCAACTGTTGCTAGGTTAGACAAGCTCTACAGGATATGACAAAAATCTTATTCAAAACAGTGAGAACGTACTGCGCAGAAACTTTTAAAATAAGGTTGACGTGGCATTCCAGGTGGTTGCTAGGAGGTTGCTGGGAAACCGCTTAGTGCTTGCTTTGATGTTTTAGATTGTAAATTAACGCAGCTGCTACTCGTTTGCTTTTATGTTTCCAGGTGGTTGCTAAGAATTTAATAATGTGTTCATAGAATAGTTCTGATTAAGGATCAAATGTTTTTCCTTTTCTCTACTTGTCTCCTCTCGTCTTCTCATCTCTCTTTTCTTTTCTCTTCTCATCATCTTTTCATCTTTACTTTTTTCTCCACATTTCTCTTCTGTTCTCCTCTCCTCTATCTTTCAATTTTCTTCTCATTTACTCTTCCTTTATTCTTTCCTCCTCTCCTTTTCTCTAGCCGTCTCATCTCTTGTCTTCTCTACACTTCTCTGTTCTCTATTCCTCTTCTCATCACATTTATTCATCTTACCTCTTTTGCTCTTCTCTACTCTTCTCTCTTCATTACTTTTCCCTTCTTTTATTCTCTAATATCTTTCCTTTTCACTACTCTTCTGTTCTTCTCTCTTCTCTCCACTTCTCTTTTTCTATGCTCCTCTTGTCTCCTCTCTCCTGCTGACCTCTCGTCCCTTCTCCTCACTGTGAGATTGAGGACTGTTCTGCTGTGATTATCCTTCTTTGTGGCTAAACCTGGCTTTGCTCTGTTGCTCTTTAACGTGTTTTGAATGAACTAAAGTGTTTGTACAACAGAGCTGTGTGTGAAATCACGTCTGAAGAAAAACAGCAGCTTATTAGAGAGAGAGAGAGAGAGAGAGAGAGAGAGAGGGATGGGGGGGGTCAGGTCTCTCAGTAATCCACTGAGCTACAGGCCTCCCACATACCAGTGTAATTCTAACAGCTTTAGCGCCTCTCGGCTCGCTGTGAGACTCTGGAGCGTGTTGCGTGACGGTGCACAACTGGGATCGATTCGCTGTAAACTGGAGATCTGAAGGAGACAAGATGAGATTAATGAAGAGACTTTAAACTCCACCACGTCTCGTTACAACAACACTGATAACAGACAGATCTCACGGACACGAACGCGCGCAGACGCTCCCCGAGCTGCATCCGGTCACGTTTCACTGCCGGGTCACACTCCTACGGCTTTAAGAAAAACATACATCATCGTTTTATAAACCTTTATAAGCATTTAATAACACCTATATATATTAGCAACCTTTTATAAAGTCTTTATTACAGCTAAACCTTCTATGACTTCTAAATGAACCTTTTCTAAAACATATGTGCCTTTTATTACAGCCACATAAGCTTTTAATAACACTCAGATAAGCCTTTTATTAACATTTGATAACACAACTCTATTTGTTTTTTATTATAGCTAAATAATAAAGAAATAATAAATAATAAATAATAAAGATATACTGGACTCTACTGGACTCTACTCTCTGATTGGTCCCTGGTCCCACAGCTCCCTCCTGAAATGTATCAGTGTCGTCTCTAACCCCGTCTCTAAGGGGAACAGTGGTCTTTGGAAACCACAACAACGGCGGTGGTAACGTTAAGCGGTGTTTACTCATGGTGTATCGGCGTGTTGTTGTTGTTTGGGACTGAACACAGCTCCGTCATCAGTTCAGACAGATCAGTAGAGTTTGTTCCTTCCTTGTTGCAGCGTCCAGCTCTCGCTGGATTCTTTCGTCGGCCACCGATCCGAGGAGCGTTTGAACCTCTTCAAAAGACCACGGCATCATTTTACGAGCTGCCGTCGTGAGTCGGATAAAAACAAACGTGATCTCTGCTGCAGCTGGAGATTTTACAGATGGAGAGTTGGTGCTGGTCGTCTGCGTTGCGTGGGGTAGAGTGACGACTCTCTCTGGACGATCAGCGCTCTGCTAGGTTTACACGCCACGGTTTAGTCCCTACTCGACTCGCTCTGAACCACGAGAGAACAGCCACTAAACAAGAACCCGCTTCCAGAACCAGGACCAGATTCACCTGGGGGAGGAGGAGAGTGCAGTAGTTTAGTGTAGGAACCCTGCAGTGGAGAAGCACCATTACACTTTTACTTTTATTTATCTTTCTTTCTTTTCTCTGTGAAGGTGACTGTGGGTGTTTGTGGGTCACAGCTGTTGAGTGTGTGTTTGTGTGTGTGTGTGTGTGAAATGGTAATCTCTCTAAAAATAAAGCCAGGGTCCAGAGTGTCAAACTGAACAAATGAATGAAGCTCAGCTCTGCTTCAGTTTTCAGCTCTTCCATCACTCTCTCTGTTATTCTTCTCTCCGTTCTGTCGTTTATCATTCGGCAGCAGGATCAGACTCACACTCTCAAACATGTGAAGGAACATCATCCGAATCAGCCCCTAGAGCCCAGACCGCTACATCACAGAGAGGACATTCATTCATCCTCCATAACCCCTTCATCCTTCTGTAACCCCTTCATCCAGTTCAGGGTCGCAGTGAGTCTACAGCCTCCGCGGAATCACTGGCTGCAAGGCAGGAACACACACTCACGCTGTCACTCACCCCGTCACTCACACACTCACTCAGTCACTCACACACTCACTCAGTCACTCACACACTCACCCTGTCACACACACACTCACCCAGTCACTCATACACACACTCACCCAGTCACTCACACACACACCCCGTCACTCACACACTCACCCAGTCACTCATACACACACTCACCCAGTCACTCACACACTCACTCAGTCACTCACACACTCACCCAGTCACTCACACACTCACCCCGTCACTCACACACTCACCCCATCACTCACACACACCCAGTCACTCACACACTCGCCCAGTCACTCACACACTCACCCTGTCACTCACACACACACTCACCCAGTCACTCACACACACTCGGCCAGTCACTCACACACTCACCCTGTCACACACACACTCACCCAGTCACTCATACACACACTCACCCAGTCACTCACACACACACCCAGTCACTCACACACTCACTCAGTCACTCACACACTCACTCAGTCACTCACACGCTCACCCAGTCACTCACACACACCCAATCACTCACGCCGTCACTCACACACACACATCCAGTCACTCACTCACTCACACACTCATCCAGTCACTAACACACTCACCCCGTCACTCACACACTCACGCACACACTCACATACACTCACATACACTCACCCAGTCACTCAGTCACTCACACACACCCAATCACGGATCCAGTCACTCACACACTCACGCCATCACTCACCCCGTCACTCACACACTCTCTCGGTCACTCACACACTCACCCCGTCCTTCACACACTCTCTCGGTCACTCACACACTCACCCCGTCACTCACACACTCTCTCAGTCATTCACACACACTCACCCAGTCACTCAGTCACTCACCCAGTCACATACACTCACCCCTGTGGATAGTTTCACACACACACTGCAGCTGTGTTGAGGGTCTAAACTCAGCGTAGGAGAGATGTTGTACTGTGCTGGTGTGTTTGCTCCTCTGTGTGTGTGTGTGTGTGTGTGTGTGTGTGTGTGTGTGTGTGTGTAAATATTAGTGTGTGTAATCCTGCTGTAAACACTGAGATGATTGGAGGTCTGCAGCTGATGAAGCTTCATTAAGGTTTTACTGGAACAGGCAGCTGCCGCCAACAACACACACACAGTGTAGTATTTGAAGGAGTTCCGTCACTTTCAGGAGCTCTAGACCCCTCCAGAGAACCCTAAGGCTCATGTGCAGCTGCTCCATGTTTTCCTGTGGATACTCTCCACCCTGTGAGTCTGAGGACGTTCCACACTGATGAAGATCTGATGGCTCTGAGCCACAAACATCAACCGGGTCGGGTGCTGATCTGACGGAATTAGAAGGTGCAGGTTGGATTTACACACTTCTGGCCGACTCTTGGCATTGGGCCTGGTGACCTCAGACTCATGTGCAGCTGCTCCAGGTGTCCATTTCATTAATGCATCATTTCCAGTGTGCCAAGCCTAATCCGTTTGAATCAGTGCAGTTTTACATTTTGTTTATTTACTGTAAACAAACAGACCCCTTTTTCATCCTGTGTGTGCAGTGTGTGTTCAGGGCGTTTTCAGACCTCCCCAAAAACTCATCACTGCTCCTACCACACACACACACACACACACACACACACACACACACTCTCCCTCTGACCACACACACACACACACACACACACACACACTCTCCCTCTGACCACACACACACACACACCTCTACCTCAAGGTCATGTTTACACACACAGAATTAGCGCTCAAAGCTTAAAGGCCGGAGAGATGGGGTGGGGTTATCTAAGCAAATGGGCCAACACACACACACACACACACACACACACTGAACTATTTGAGGAGTCCTAGTCTTTTGAGAATATAATCCCAAAGTGAGAACGTGTGAAAGGGTGTATATTTACAGACACGTCCCTGGTAACCTTTACACTAATGTTATATTTAGTTACATCAGGGGGTCTCAATCTCAGTTAAACTGAGGGCCACTAGCCAGGAGGTCTTTTCCAAGAACAGGGGGATGCTGGGAAAAAAACAGATTCATATTTTATTATAATTCTTTCATATAATACATCTATCAAGTTAATGTGTGATAGCAGTAGCAGCAGCTCTCGCTGGATTCTTTCGTCGGCCACCGATCCGAGGAGCGTTTGAACCTCTTCAAAAGACCACGGCGTCATTTTACGAGCTGCCGTCGTGAGTCGGATAAAAACAAACGTGATCTCTGCTGCAGCTGGAGATTTTACAGATGGAGAGTTGGTGCTGGTCGTCTGCGTTGCGTGGCGTAGAGTGACGACTCTCTCTGGACGATCAGCGCTCTGCAAGGTTTACACGCCACGGTTTAGTCCCTACTCGGTAAATGGTAAAGGTAGTGGTAGTTGGAGTATAAGTAGCAGTAGCGCTGGTGGCAGTAAGAGTGGTAGAGTGCAGATTGAAGTTTTGTTACTGAAACTGTGTGAAAGCTAAGCTGTGTGTAAGACGAGTTCAAATCTGTTCACAGCATTAATGTGTCTCTGTGCTGTTGGATTTAAGAATAAACTGCCCCCCACTCCACTCCACCCCAGAGGATAAACAGGGTTTTTCTCGAATGGAAACAAGCTCAGCGTGGAGCCGATGGGCAAATAAAACCTCCCTCAGAGTTTCCAGAACATCACACACACATCACACACACTCCTCTCAGAACAGGACCAGGGGAATTAGTCCCGACCCATTTTGCGGCGTTCCGGTCCGGGTTCTGGATTTCGCTAGTGTTCAAAACCACAGCATCCGGTTTCTGACAGGCGACTGAACTGAGCCACACTTGGAGTCTGCACCATGCTAACTCAAGATGCTAACTCTGGAAGATAAAAGATACCTGTTAGCACAGCAATTAGCATCACACACTTACAATGAGTCCTTCATATCAGAAAATGAGCAGCAACCTGGAATACCATTCAAGTCGCCTAGCAATAATGCTTCAGCAGCTATCTTGTCAACCATAACCACAGCTTAGCAAAACTTTAGCAACCACCAGGGATATCAAAGGAACTGCCTAGCAACATATTTGTAATCACATGGGATGTAGTGGTAACAGTCTAGCAAAACTTAGCAGCTTTCCTGGAGACCATAGCAACAACCTAGCAACAAATTAGCAACCATGTAGCATACTGTAGCAACAACACAGGTAAATATTAGCAACCATAGTGTGAAACCATAGCTACAGCTCAGCAACCACAACCTAGCAACATTGTAGCAACCACATGGGATATAATGGTAACAGTCCAGCAACACCTTAGCAGCTTTCTTGGAAACCATAGCAACTACAGAGCAAAACCTTACCAACCACCTGGTATACCATAGCTACAGCTTAGCAACCACCTGAGATAGCAAAGTCATAGCCTAGCAACCACTTAGTACATTGAAGCTACAGCCTAGCAAGATCTTAGCAACCACCTTGGTGACAATAGCAACAGCCTAGCAACAACCTGGAATTTAATAGTAAAGAACTAGCAACATCATAGCTACCACTTGGGATATTATAGCGAACACTTAGCAACACTGTGGTCTATTACATCACTCCAGGTGGCTCAGTTGTTTTGGAAACAAGGGATGGGTCACTTACTTAAAGCATCAATCAGTCTCCACTCATTTTCTCCAGCTGTTTGACTGACGCCTAGTGGTCTGGAGGGATCAGTGATTCTGTATGTAATGCTCTGGAGCATAAACTGGTTCATTCAGGAATGACAGAGCAATGTGATACTTCATGTCATCGGTGTTGAAAAATGTACAATTATTAATCGCCTCTGCCATTCTCTGACGATAGAAAATGACTGATTGCACCTTTAAAGCTCATCTGACACTGACCTATAGACAGGATGCCCCTCGGCTCAGTATCAACAAAGAGTCGAGGTGTAGTGTGACAGACAGCGTATCCCTCTGAGTACCTGGACCTGTCCCACTGATAAAGGATTTGTTTCCACAATTGCCGTAAGTGCTGACGACACTGCGGAGGGAAATCCCTAGTCCCGGATTGCTCCGGAATTCCATGGACACATCATCCACAGCTCTGAGAGAATCCCGAACCACCTTCTCCGTCTCTGGGACACAGCAACTAGACTAAAGTAGGAAATGAATTCAGGAAAACATTCATTCAGTCACAGAATTCATTCAGTCATTTATTCAGTCATTCATCTTCTGTCAGCACTTCATTCTCTTAAAGGGGGCAGTGGATCCAGAGCCTGCTTAGAGTCACTGTGCATAAGGCAGGAACTCACACTCACCCATTCACTCACACACTCACCCAGTCATTCACTGACTCACCCATTCACTCACACACCTGTAAACAGTCACACTCACTCAGTCATTCACACACTCACCCATTCACTCACACACTCACCCAGTCATTCGCTGACTCACCCATTCACTCACCCACACCTGTAAACAGTCACACTCAGTCATTCACACACTCACCCATTCACTCACACACCTGTAAACAGTCACACTCACTCAGTCATTCACACACTCACCTATTCACTCACTCACTCACCCAGTCATTCACCGACTTACCCATTCACTCACACACCTGTAAACAGTCACACTCACCCATTCACTCACCCAGTCATTCACAAACTCACCCATTCACTCACCCACACCTGTAAACAGTCACACTCACTCAGTCATTCACACACTCACCTATTCACTCACTCACTCGCCTGTGGACAGTTTCACACACTCACCCATTCACTCACACACCTGTAAACAGTCACACTCACCCATTCACTCACCCAGTCATTCACAAACTCACCCATTCACTCACCCACATCTGTAAACAGTCACACTCACTCAGTCATTCACACACTCACCTATTCACTCACTCACTCACTCACGTGGACAGTTTCACACACTCACCCAGTCATTCACCGACTCACCCATTCACTCACACACCTGTAAACAGTCACATTCACTCACCCAGTCATTCACAAACTCACCCATTCACTCACCCACACCTGTAAACAGTCACACCCACTCAGTCATTCACACACTCACCTATTCACTCACTCACTCGCCTGTGGAAAGTTTCACCCACTCACCCATTCACTCACCCAGTCGTTCACAAACTCACCCATTCACTCACATCCCTGGAAACAGTCACACTCACTCAGTCATTCACACACTCACCTATTTACTCATTCACTCACCTGTGGACAGTTTCACACACTCACCCATTCACTCACACACCCAGTCATTCACAAACTCACCCATTCACTCACCCACACCTGTAAACAGTCACACTCACTCAGTCATTCACACACTCACCTATTCACTCACTCACTCGACTGTGGACAGTTTCACACACTCACCCATTCACTCACACACTCACCCAGTCATTCACAGACTCACCCATTCACTCACACACCTGTAAACAGTCACACTCATTCAGTCATTCACACACTCACCTATTCACTCACTCACTCGACTGTGGACAGTTTCACACACTCACCCAGTCATTCACTGACTCACCCATTCACTCACACACCTGTAAACAGTCACACTCACTCAGTCATTCACACACTCACCTATTCACTCACTCACTCACTCACTCACATGTGGACAGTTTCACACACTCACCCAGTCATTCACCGACTCACCCATTCACTCACACACCTGTAAACAGTCACATTCACTCACCCAGTCATTCACAAACTCACCCATTCACTCACCCACACCTGTAAATAGTCACACTCACTCAGTCATTCACACACTCACCTATTCACTCACTCACTTGCCTGTGGACAGTTTCACACACTCACCCATTCACTCACCCAGTCATTCACAAACTCACTCATTCACTCACACACCTGTAAACAGTCACACCCACTCAGTCATTCACACATTCACCTACTCACTCACTCGCCTGAGGACAGTTTCACA
>NW_027100833.1:128043-133043 GCF_029633855.1 Hoplias malabaricus
TGTCTCTGTCTCTCTCTCTCTCTCTCTCTCTCTCTCTCTCTCTCTGTCTCTCTGTCTCTCTCTCTCTCTCTCTCTCTCTGTCTCTCTCTCTCTCTCTCTCTGTGACGTGTTTAATCTGGTGTTCACCAAAATGCAGAACCACACAAACACACACAGTAAGTACACAGCCGCTGTGGAGGAAGGGTGATGATGATGATGATGATGATGATGATGGAGGGATGAAGGTGGAGGAGTGAGACGTTCCCAGACGAGAGTCTCACAGTTATCAGTTCCTCAGAGACACAGACAGTGCTGAGATACAGTGTGTGCGTGTGTATTAGTGATGTGTATTAGTGTGTATGTCTCTTTGTATCTGTAAGTGTGTGTGTGTGTGTGTGTGTGTGTGTGTGTGTGTGTGTGTGAACACTGTATAAAAACACACGTGTGGCTTTGTCCTCCACATTCCTCCGGGCTGAGCTCAGATGTTGTGTTTTGCTTCTCTTTAGTGTCAGTGTTTTTGGGAGTGTGTGAAAGTGTGTGTTTTGATGGATGTTATGACTCTGTGTGTGTGTGTGTGTGATTATTAACCTGCAGGGTACATGCAGAGTGTCAGCGGCGCTCTCAGCCGGTCACGGAGGAGTCTAAACTCGGGATAAACCCGGGATTAAACACAAATGTGTGTCTGAATAGTTGTGTGAAGTATTTTGGTTTTTGTTATTAACAGGACGTGAATGTTTCTGCTTGTGAAGAGTTATGTACAGAATGAAAACACATTTATACTAGCTCAGAGTGTGTGTGTGTGTGTGTGTGTGTGTGTGTGTGTGTGTTTCTACGCTGGAAAAATGTCCAGAATACAGGACTGTCCTCCAGGAGCAGTGTAATGTGAATATGGTTCAGGTCAGTCGTCATAAAATATAACAGCACACTGCATAAAAACAAATGTGCTTACATTTCAGACCCCAATCTACAGAGAGAGAGAGAGAGAGACAGACGGAGAGAGAGAGAGAGAGACAGACGGAGAGAGAGAGTAACACAGAGAGAGAGAGACAGACGGAGAGAGAGAGTAACACAGAGAGAGAGAGACAGACGGAGAGAGAGAGTAACACAGAGAGAGAGAGAGACAGATAGAAAGAGTAACAGAGAGAGAGATGAGAGAGAGACAGACAGAGACGGATAGAAAGAGTAACAGAGAGAGACAGATGGAGAGAGAGAGTAACACAGAGAGAGAGAGAGACAGACAGACAGACAGACAGAGAGAGACGGATAGAAAGAGTAACAGAGAGAGAGTAACACAGAGAGGGAGAGAGAGACACAGAGAGACGGACGGAGAGAGAGATGAGAGAGACAGATAGAGAGAGAGTAACAGAGAGAGACAGAGAGATGAGAGAGACAGATAGAAAGAATAACAGAGAGAGAGAGATGAGAGACAGAGATGAGAGAGAGAGAGAGACAGATAGAAAGAGTAACAGAGAGAGACAGACGGAGAGAGAGAGTAACAGAGAGAGAGAGAGAGAGAGAGACAGAGATAGAAAGAGTAACAGAGAGACAGACTGTGTGTGTGAGAGAGAGAGAGATTCCTTTATGTCTTTGTACTTTCTCTCTCGATACTCTCATTTGTTTCTCTCTACTTCATCTCTCTGTCTTTAATCCCTCTCTCCCTCTTTCTCTACTCTCTCTCTCTACTCCATCTCTCTCTCTCTCTCTCTGTGTGTTTGTGGTTTGGGAAATGCTTATATCAGGTGACAGCAGGTTTAGGGGTTTTCTGTTTTCTTTTTCTCCCTCCACCACATCCTTCCTTCCTTCCTTCCTCTCTCTCTTTCTCTCTCTCTGTTTCTCTCTCTCTCTCTGTCTCTCTCTGTTTCTCTCTCTCTCTGTGTCTCTCTCTCTCTGTTTCTCTCTCGCTCTCTGTCTCTCTCTCTCTGTCTGTCTCTCTGTTTCTCTCTCTCTCTCTGTTTGTTTCTCTCTCTCTCTCTCTCTCTCTGTTTCTTTCTCTCTCTCTCTGTCTGTCTCTCTTTCTCTCTCTCTCTCTCTCTCTCTCTCTCTCTGGTTTATTGAACACAGATCGTGCTGAACATGTATTTATTGAATAGTTAGTTAAGCAAGCTGTGTGTGTGTGTGTGTGAGATGATCTCTCTGGTGTCTCTGGATTAATGTGTGTTTGAGGTCACAAAGTTAATGTCTCTCTGTGTTTACAAACATTTTCCTCCATCTCTCTGTCCGTGTGCTGAAAGGCGTCGCTCTGTACCTCAGCGCACAGCGAACACAACAAACCCTCCACAAAATAAACACGTCTGAACTCACGGGACGGATTAGTCAACGTCTCCGAGACCAACCACAATCAGACCTCCTCCACGAGACCTCAGGACGTCCCGTGTCTGGCATCGAGGCGTCAGCAGCAGGTTCTCTACGGGGTGGAGGTGGACCATTCTCAGGCTCATCCACAAACTGGGAACGGATTCCGATATGAGGAACCTGGAGCGGTGTCGGCTCGGCTTGACTCGCTTTTCCACTCCCACAGCTCCCTGCGAATTGGAGCCGGTGACGTCACAGAACCTCGTCTCTGACGGGAACCGCGGGCTTTGAAAACCACATCAGTGCGGTGGTAGAGTCAGGCGCTGTTTCCTCGGTGTGTGGCGAGTTGTTGGTGTTTGGACTGAACACGGCTCCGCCCCCAGTTCCTCACAGAGCAGTTTTCCTCGTCTCACATTCGTCTTTCGCTGGAGATTTTCCTCAGCCACCGTCCCAAGGAGCGTCTGCCCCTCTTCAGAAACCCCTCGGGGGAACGTTACGAGCTGCTGCTGAGAGTCGGATAAAAACTAATGTGAACGCTGCTGTAAAGAGATTTTACCAGCGGCTGGAGCTCTGTGTTTCCTGGTGATTGACAGGTCTCCGGCCAATCAGACCTCTGCAGGGTTTACAGGGTTTATTTCTGATGTGCTCTGGTATTAAATGAATTCCTCCAGTTCCTCGTATAAAACCGACCCCGTCCAGATAAACCTCACCTGCCCCAAAATAGTCAAAAAGTTGTTTAGATTTCAAGGTGTGTGTTTGTTTGTTTGTTTTTCTTTGCGTTACCCTGTGTTTGAAGTTGCCGTTGCCGTGTAGCCCCTCATGCCGGCCCCTGATTGGCCGAGCTGCTGATAAGCCCTCAGAAATGCGTGAAGCGAGATAACGGCTGCTCGCCTGCAGGAAAGGTACAACAGGTAAAACAGCCAATCAGATTCCTGCAGCTCGGTTACCATGACGATAAGGGCATCAGATCAGAGTCCTTCATCTCGGTTACCGCTGCGATAAAGGAGTCAAATCAAAGTCGTGCATCTCGGTTGCTGCGTTGATAAATGTGTCCAATCAGAGTCAAGCATCTCGGTTGCCATGGTGATTAAGCGGTCTCTGTAAATCAGATGGAGGGCTGGGTTCGTAGTCGAAGTACAGCATGGTTTAATGGAACAGATGAAGACTGAGAAAAGCGAGGGAAGAGGTTTCTCCTCGTTGTCTCCACTGAGCTCTGAGACGAGAGGGAGATGTTAATGTTGAAGAGAAAAGAAGAAAATAAAAAGCAGAAGCAGAATAAACGCGTTCCTTTATTGTTCTGCTGTTGTTTGCGGTGTTTATTACACGCTGTCGTCCTGTTAAACACCGCTGTGATTTTATTAAAGAATAACTCACAAAGTTTAAACTGCTGTGAGCACGGCTCCGGGAGCCGTCTGAGACGAGGCCAGGCCGAGTTTATTTATAGAGCAGTGATTCACAGTGATCTCCAAAACAGTTCAGAGGAATTCAACTTTTAAAAAATACAAATTACAATAGAATTAGAGCAAAGTAAAAGAGAAAAGACGAATAAAAGAGTGCAGTGAAGGAGTGGTGTGCAGAGTGTAGACGTGGGGCTCGGAGGAGGACAGGAAATCTGACGTCGTCCAGGAGTCGGTCCCAGGCACAGTGTGGTTCTGACCCGTCCTGAGTGACCCGAGACCAGGAGCGAGGAGGTGTTTTTGGAGAGAGAGGGGTGTTGTTTAAGAATCGTATATTTTTATTTGTCAATTTATTATTAAAATTTATTAAGAGAAAGGGGTTTAGAGACGTTTAAAAATCAAACGTTCATAACAAACTCTCCAGCCCTGTGTGTGTGTGTGTGTGTGTGTGTGTGTGTGTGTGTGTGTGTGTGTTTCCTGAAGGCGTCGCAGCGTAAAGATGAGAGAAAGATGTTGATGATGATGAATGATGGAGCAGTAACTCATTCACTTTAACACATTTAATGGGTGTTGCTTTTCTTTAGGAAAGAGGAGATGTGCTTCACTGAGCATCCCTCACTCCCTTATCTCAGCGGAGGACGACAGAAACACGACGGAGGGAGGGAGGGAGGATGTTTTGGAGGAAAATAAAGCTCGTGTTCAGGCCACATTTTGTTTTATTTTCTCCTCGGTGTTAAATTCATCAAATAAACGATAATTGTGCATTAAATCAACTGCCATCAGACGTATTTTCTGCAGAAAACTCAGGAAAACACGTCTCCTTCGTAAAGCCTCAGCGAAAACGATCAAACCCTCTGTTTCTTTTCCTCCCGCAGTGAAGTCTGATGAGGGAAAGAACGAGGGATGAGTGAAGAACGAATGGAGGGAAGGACAAACACATGCGTCTCCGTTAATCTTTTAAGGGTCCCGGTGGAATAATGAAAGTTAACGAGGCCGTTCGCTTTGTTCTGACGGAGAGAACAAAGCCCTGACCTCGCGTTTCCCTCCATCTTTCTTTCTCCATCTTTCTCTCTCTCTTTTTTAATTATCCTTCATTTGTTTGTTTCTGCCTTTCACCCAGAGTTATAAACTACACGCCTTTCATTACAGCAGATCAGTTTCAGTTCATTCAGAGTGTGTGTGTGTGTGTGGTTGTTTTCATGAAGATGCTCTACTCTGATTCTTCTGTGAGTTTCTTGCTAAATTGTTTGTGATTTGTAACTGTAGTAAACGCTGTGTATTTCTCTCTCTCTCTCTCTCTCTCTCTCTGTCTGTAGACTGCACACAGCTCAG
>NW_027100833.1:138043-143043 GCF_029633855.1 Hoplias malabaricus
CCCAGTCACTCTCCCTGACACACACCCAGTCACTCTCGCTGACATTCACCCAGTCACTCTTGCTGACACTCACCCAGTCACTCACCAAGTCACTCTTGCTGACACTCACCCAGTCACTCTTGCTGACACTCACCCAGTCACTCTTGCTGACACTCACCCAGTCACTCTTGCTGACACTCACCCAGTCACTCTTGCTGACACTCACCCAGTCACTCTTGCTGACACTCACCCAGTCACTCTTGCTGACACTCAACCAGTCACTCTTGCTGACACTCAACCAGTCACTCTCGCTGACACTCAACCAGTCACTCTTGCTGACACTCACCCAGTCACTCTTGCTGACACTCACCCAGTCACTCTTGCTGACACTCACCAAGTCACTCTCGCTGACACTCAACCAGTCACTCTCGCTGACACTCAACCAGTCACTCTTGCTGACACTCACCAAGTCACTCTCGCTGACACTCAACTAGTCACTCTCGCTGACACTCAACCAGTCACTCTTGCTGACACTCACCCAGTCACTCACCAAGTCACTCTCGCTGACACTCAACCAGTCACTCTTGCTGACACACACCATCACTCTCCCAGTCACTCTTGCTGACACTCTCGCTGACACACACCATCACTCTCCCAGTTACTCTCACTGACACTCACCCAGTCACTCTTGCTGACACACACCCAGTCACTCTCGCTGACACACACCATCACTCTCCCAGTCACTCTCGCTTACACACACAGTTACTCTCGCTGACACACACCCAGTCACTCTTGCTGACACACACCATCACTCTCCCAGTCACTCTCGCTGACACGCACCCAGTCACTCTCGCTGACACACACCCAGTCACTCTTGCTGACACACACCAACTCACTCTCGCTGACACACACCATCACTCTCCCAGTCACTCTCACTGACACTCACCCAGTCACTCTTGCTGACACACACCATCACTCTCCCAGTCACTCTTGCTGACACTCTCGCTGACACACACCATCACTCTCCCAGTTACTCTCACTGACACTCACCCAGTCACTCTTGCTGACACACACCCAGTCACTCTCGCTGACACACACCATCACTCTCCCAGTCACTCTCGCTTACACACACAGTTACTCTCGCTGACACACACCCAGTCACTCTTGCTGACACACACCATCACTCTCCCAGTCACTCTCGCTGACACGCACCCAGTCACTCTCGCTGACACACACCCAGTCACTCTTGCTGACACACACCAACTCACTCTCGCTGACACACACCATCACTCTCCCAGTCACTCTCGCTGACCCACACCCAGTCACTCTCGCTGACCCACACCCAGTCACTCTCGCTGACCCACACCCAGTCACTCTCGCTGACCCACACCCAGTCACTCTCGCTGACCCACACCCAGTCACTCTCGCTGACCCACACCCAGTCACTCTCGCTGACCCACACCCAGTCACTCTCGCTGACACTCACCCAGTCACTCTCGCTGACACTCACCCAGTCACTCTCGCTGACACTCACCCAGTCACTCTCGCTGACCCACACCCAGTCACTCTCGCTGACACTCACCCAGTCACTCTCGCTGACACGCACCCAGTCACTCTCGCTGACCCGCACCCAGTCACTCTCGCTGACACTCACCCAGTCACTCTCGCTGACACGCACCCAGTCACTCTCGCTGACACGCACCCAGTCACTCTCGCTGACACGCACCCAGTCACTCTCGCTGACACGCACCCAGTCACTCTCGCTGACACGCACCCAGTCACTCTCGCTGACACGCACCCAGTCACTCTCGCTGACACGCACCCTCTCTCACTCTCTCTCTCTCTCTCTCTCTCTCTCTCTCTCTCTCTCTCTCTCTCTCTGTAGAAGAAGGAGCGCGAGTGTATGCAGTTGCGTATCGGGGTGTTGCGCAGTGAGCTGGAGAGACAGAGGAAAGCTCTTGTCCGAGAGATGGACACACTGCAGAAAGAACGAGTGCAGCTTCAAAAGAAAGGTAGAAATAACAACAGAAACACACCAGAGAGTTAAACCAGAACTACACACACACACACACACACACACACACACTTCCTGACTGGTGAGAGCTCAGATCAGACACTTCTTTCTGGTTTTATAAGTGTGTATAAGAACAAAGTGGGTCTAAGTTTGTGTGAGTGTGCGGTGATTTCCCTCAGTCTGGAACAGATCCTGTGTGTGTGTGTGTGTGTGTGTGTGTGTGTGTGTGTGAAGGTTATGAGGCTCCGCTGCTGGATCATATTTTAAAGTGTCTGTAATCATAAAGAGGAGAAATGCTCCTCAGCTGGACTGAGTTATGGTCATTTTAATAAACACACACATGCCCTACTCTGTGTGTGTGTGTGTGTGTGTGTGTGTGTGTGTGTGTGTGTGTGTGTGTGTGAGAGTATGTGTTTTTCCTGTCCTCATCATTTAGTTTAATGTTATTGATCCTTTACATTTAAAATAAATTGCTGACATTAAAGCACCGCTCCAGGACACGGCACTTTTCCACTGCAGGGTCCCTGCTCTACACCGCTCTACTGGTTCCACTCCTCCCCCAGGTGAATCAGGTCCTGGTTCTGGTTCTGGAAGCGGGTTCTTGTTTAGTGGCTGTTCTCTCGTGGTTCAGAGCGAGTCGAGTAGGGACTAAACCGTGGCGTGTAAACCTTGCAGAGCGCTGATCGTCCAGAGAGAGTCGTCACTCTACGCCACGCAACGCAGACGACCAGCACCAACTCTCCATCTGTAAAATCTCCAGCTGCAGCAGAGATCACGTTTGTTTTTATCCGACTCACGACGGCAGCTCGTAAAATGACGCCGTGGTCTTTTGAAGAGGTTCAAACGCTCCTTGGATCGGTGGCCGACGAAAGAATCCAGCGAGAGCTGGACGCTGCAACAAGGAAGGAACAAACTCTACTGATCTGTCTGAACTGATGACGGAGCTGTGTTCAGTCCCAAACAACAACAACACGCCGATACACCATGAGTAAACACCGCTTAACGTTACCACCGCCGTTGTTGTGGTTTCCAAAGCCCACTGTTCCCCTTAGAGACGGGGTTAGAGACGACACTGATACATTTCAGGGGGGAGCTGTGGGAAACCAACCAGGGACCAATCAGAGAGTAGAGTCCAGTAGAGTCCAGTAGAGTCGGTACCGTGCAGTGGAAAAGCAACACTAAACTAGTGCACATTGAGAAGCTGAATCCACTCGATATTGAGGGCGTCTTGTTTCTGGAGCCCATTCTTCATTCACTGACCCAGTAGCGCCCTGTGTTTATTTGCTGAAGGATAAAAGTGGGTGTGGTTTAAAGAGAAGAGAGTGTGATTGATGGATGTCAGGATGTTTGACCACAGGGCTGGGCCCCACACACACACACACACACACACACACAGAGTTCTAGTCTGGACTAGTGTAGGATGTTCTCACAGGAAGAGCTTTATACGGGATTAGTGGCTCTGTTTTGGCACCAGTAACAAATACAGAACACACACGGGTCAGCGACGACCTACCAGCAGCTTAACTTCATTCATTTATTCATTCATCCATTCATCCCTTCATTCATTCATTTGCATAGTAACCAGAAAGCCCTGAATCTTATTTATTTTAGTCAGTTTTCCTTTTTATTCTGTGAACTACTGCTGCGGTTTAGTGCAGTGTGTATTCATGCATTCATTTATGCATTAATTCATTCATTTGTTCAGTAGTTAATGCATTATCTTCCAGCGCTTTGTATGAGCTCACCCCGGCCTTTACCACAGCTATTAGTTCAGTCGTTCTGCTTCTGCAGTTCTTCTGGCCGCTACATTAACTAAGTACAGACACCGTCATTCATTCATTCATTTATTCATTCACTCACTCACTCACTCACTCACTCACCCAGGCCCTATAGTTCATTTACTCTTTCACACATCAGCTGCAGGTCATTCATTTATTCATGGCCTCATTCATTCACTACAGACACTAATCAGCGTGTGTGCAGTCATTCATTCATTCATTCATTCATCTATTAGTTCGTTATTTTAGACGTTCACTGTGTTGCAGTTTGTGTTTGTTTACTGCGGAGAGGGACAGAAAGTCTCCGTCTGATGGCGATACCCTCCTCTTATCTGTGTGTGTGTGTGTGTGTGTGTGTGTGTGTTTGATGTTAGTGTATAGTTACAGTAGTGTTTGTCTCTGGGTTGTTTAACTGTCAGTGTAGTTTAACTCTGATATTAACCGTACACCAGCGGAAACACACAACAGTTTATCCACTAACAGCCAGAATGACTCCAAATGGCCTTAACTGTAAACACGTGTGTGTGTGTGTGTGTGTGTGTGTACACCCCCACCCCTCTGATTGGTTACTTTACAGGTGTTTAATTCCTCTGGGTTTTGAACACGTGCTGTAAATTACGTCGATAAAGTGAATGCGTAAATGACTCCGCTGTGCCGTTACTGTTTAGACGTCTCACTAATTGGTTCACTATTGGGTCAGTCGTGTGTGTGTGTGTGTGTGTGTGTGTGTGTGTGCACCATTAACTCATAGATAATTACTTTGAGGTTCTCGGCTGTGGTAGTCGTTTCTTTACTGAGGCTCTGTCTGCGAAGGTGTCCTCAGAGCGCTGGTAACGTCCCTCCGACTACAGACCAGCGCAGGGCCCCACTCTGTGCAGACGCTGTACGTCCAGATGTTTGTGGTCACTCCGACTGACCGCCAAGCCCAATACCGAGCGGTGGCCAGTGGGTTTTTAACACCCCCAGCACCGAGGACTGGGCTGTGGAGCGGTGGAACTGTGTTCTCTGGAGAACTAGAGCTCCATCCCGTTCCTCCGGGGGTGCTCTCATGTCTACAACTGTGTCTACAAACTTTTGGTGAGACACGTCCTCACGCTGTATAAAAACAAACCTGTGTGTGTAAATATAAACAGTGTTAAAGGTGAAGTTCAGTTTCCTCATGTGGTAAACTCGTAAAAGGTGAATTGTAGGATCTTCAGACTGGTTAATAACATCATGTTAAAAGACAG
>NW_027100833.1:145543-170543 GCF_029633855.1 Hoplias malabaricus
GTGAGGCATTAACTTCATGAAAGGAGCTTTTCTTTAACCAGAAACGTGGAATTCAACAAGTCCACCTTAAGAGCCTTAAGTGTCTGTGGAGGATTTGAGACCTGCTTTAGAAGTTAAACCTGGACCTTTACTGTGTGTGCGGACTTTCCCGACCTCAGTCTTTCACAGAGTCCTCTTCGGGACATGAAACAGACAGTACACTGACACCTAGTGGCCTGGATGCGTCAGAGGTGGCAGCCCCGTATGGGAGACCCGCTGTGTGGAGCATAAACGGACTCAGTTTAGTCGTCTCATGTGAGATGCACTTTCATGGAAAACAAAATGTTAAAATGATAATGACTTTGATAAATATTGTTTGATACAAAAAATGACTTAAAAAAAACACACAGCTGTTTGTAATTAATCCGGACCTGGACTGAGTTCTCAGAAAGTAAACGAGTGGTGGCCCTTCCTGTTTCACACGTAAACGAATCAAAACCTTACGATTCAGTGTGAATCTGATTCAGTGAATCATAAGGAATCACGTGGATTTGACTCTGAGTGGCTTTGGGTACGAGTTTAATGCAGCTTCCAGGAGCAGCGTTGTCTCCTGTTTCTTAGCGACCAAATATTTCACGACCCGCGCTTTCACGCTAACGTCAGCCGTCCACCATCGACTGGGCTGGGGTTGTGTGTGATTACCGGAGAAGTGTGTGTTTAAGCGTGTGATTACAGCATGTTAAACACTGACATTAAGCCGAGCTGAGACTCGGGCCAGACTCCAGCCTCGGGCTCTGAAGCTGTACGTGTTGAAATAAGTTAAACCTCGGGTTTAAGCTCGGGTTTTTCCACCAGGTCCAGAACCGTCCACCGGAGCGAGGGAGAAGATTTATATAGGAATTAATAACCATTAATAAACTAAGAACAGTCTCTACTCTCCTGGGAGGGCTGTGGAGTCGCTGTGTAAACATTTCTGTGAGGATTTGATGGCATTCAGCCCCGTAAACATCAGTGAAGCAGGGCTGTGGTGTTCTGACACTGCTCCACACACCAGGGGTTTAGACCCCTCTGGCCAACTCTTGGCATTGGGCATGGTTACTTCAGGCTCATGTGCAGCTGCTCCAGAGTGTCTCATAATCAGAATCTTTTATTCTCCAAATATCTGTCTCCTTATTAACCCTTTCTCCCCTGTCGTCCCCTGGTCTCCCTCCACAGCTAAGGATGATGGTAGCGTGGCGGTTGCCCTTGGTTACACGGCTCACCTGGTGCTGATGATATCCTGCTTCCTCCAGATCCCGCTCAGGTATCCCATCATCCACCGGGGCTCGCGCTCAGTCGTCAGGGACACCATCACCGACAAGCTGAGCGAGAAAGAGCGAGAGTAAGAGCTCACCTTTTTGATTTAATCCCATTCCCAGCAGCAAACGCAGGGATTCAGTTTGATTCAGAGTCTTCAGGAAGTGATTCAGTGAGTCATAAACCTAATTATTTGATTCAGGTATTTAATAACAGCCAGCGAACGCCGCTCTTATTTTACAGGATTATATCACTCTCTATTGATTATGTTCCCTTCATAAAGCCTTCAAATCAAATCACCTCCTTTTACTTGTCTCATTAAAGTCCTACAGGTTACAGCTAGCAGTGCAGGGCTTTGATGACGATTCCTTTCATGAAAAAGAAATCAGCACAAAATAAGATCTGAGCGATGAATACAAAGCAGCAGAGAGATTCACTGTAATCATAAAAATACCATAAAGAAATAAAAATAAACGCATACGGGGACGATAACGTGAATAAAAACGTTCACAATGTTGAAAAAATAGAGACGTAATTAAAAAAGGTACAATAGACTTTACAAAGAAGTCAATGGAAGTCAAAGTATAAAGATGTTATTGAGAGTCATTTTGGAGCGTTTCTATTGGTCGAGATTTACACACAGTGTGAGGGACAGCGGCGGTGTTGATGATGATGCAGTAAACTACACGTCCACAAACGCGGAGATACAGTTACGATGATGTAGTTTTACTGCAGAGAAGGTGTAAAGAACTTTAAATCTGAATGTATCTTTATAGATCTTTATTTATATTCAGTGCTGAGTACTTTACAATGTGCAAAACGTGCAGAGACCTGTGTAAAACCGTGTGCAAAATACAAAAATAATGCACTCAAATTCATGTCCTTTATGAGGCAGGGCACATTAAATGTTGCATTCTGTAGCACTGTTTAAAACACAGAACGTTCCCCACAGGCGTCAGTCACTGCCATCACTGTAAAAGTCTTCTTCTAATGATAAGGATGTAGATCCTAAACCACCCCCCCCCCCTTCGTGCTCAAACACTATCACCCCCACCCCCACCCCCCCACTGAAATATTTCGTGTCTGCAGCTGATGGGGGTCCGGCTGAGCTCTGATCTCCTGCTCTCGCTTATTGCACTGTTGAATGTGTGTATGGATTTGCACTGGCTGTCTGTGTGTGGCTGTGCATGTGGTTTTTTAATGTGTGTGTGTGTGTGTGTGTGTGTGTGTGTGTGTGTGTGTGTGTGTGTGTGTGTGTGACATCCACCTGTTGTTCTGGGTGGGAGTTCACTGTGTGCTCTGCTGGAATTAAACTCAGCTCACACACACCACAGGGGTCCGGCTTTTATCCTCCTCCGCTCTCTCTCTCTCTTCTTTCATCTGTCCATCTTGTGTCTGTGTGTGCGCTGATTTACTGTCCACTTAAAGAGCGAGGGAGATAAATAACACCATCAAACGGCGCTCCACGAGAACGATGAGAAAAACAGGGAAAAACAGGGAAAACTGGCTGCAGATTTTTATAAGAATTCCATGCATTGTTTTTGCGAAGTTAACTCCCAGAGCTTCTGCTCCTCGCTCCTCACTGCTGTGCGCTCGGGGTCGGGGTGAACAGAGAGCGGCTCATTATCATTTAAAGGAACAGGTGCTGAAAGCGGGCGTTCTGAACAGGGGCTGTTTACACAGGGGGAGAACACTGCTGTGGGGCTCGTGGGGTTCGGACCTAAGCGGGTCACAGAACTGTGTGTAACACTGTGGAGGAGAAGTCGACTATGTCATCTTTAATGGAGTCTTAATCATAGCCCAGGATTCTTTAACCATTATCTGGTTTCACAGAGAGCGCTTTGCTGTGATGGAGCAGTAAATCAAACCCAGCATTAGAACGTCTAGCGATGTTGTAATGACCGTGTTGCTGCACGCTCAGTTTCAGGACCACGTGAGAGAGTGCGAGTGCGTGTGGGTGTGTTTGCTCACGTGTGCGTGCGGATGTGCTGCTGCGGTCGCCGTAGAGACGGATACACACTCCCGGGGCCTGGCCCTCGGGCTCCGGAGGTTGGCGTTGTGGGATTTTTCTCAGCGAATGCCAACACGATTACAGCGACAGCGTCCAGAGCAGTGTTTTGCTGTGTTTGGGGTGATGTGATGCCGTAACTAAGCGGTGATTACACGTTGGGGTTTTTTCTCGGGCAGCAGATGCCTCACATTCCTGCGTCCGATGGAGACGCTTAATGAATACGAGAGAAAGATAAAGACAACAGTAAAAAAAAGAAAGAGAAAATGGCAGTAAAAGAAAAGCTGACGCTGTAATCAGGGGATGTCTTTGATGGAGGATTAATAGCTGTAATTTCACCTGGAGAGAAGTGATAGAGGGATGGAGTGGAGGAGGAGGAGGAGGAGAGGTGTGTGTCTCAGCTGTGTGTGGCAACTCTGGACCACATCTCACACACACACACACACACACACACACATAAATGCAGCTCAGAATGCTTTACAGAAATGTAACACAAGCGCCGACGGAATAAGAATAAAAATGATTTTATAAAAACGCTTTTGCGTGATGAAGAGCACCTCTAAGCTTCCTGGAGGCTGTTCGAGTCCCGCTCCGGGTGACTGTCTGTGAGGAGTGTGGTGTGTTCTTTCTGTGTCTGCGTGGGTTTCCTCCAGGTGACTATCTGTGAGGAGTGTGGTGTGTTCTCTCTGTGTCTGTGTGGGTTTCCTCCGGGTGACTGTCTGTGAGGAGTGTGGTGTGTTCTCCCTGTGTCTGCGTGGGTTTCCTCCAGGTGACTGTCTGTGAGGAGTGTGGTGTGTTCTCCCTGTGTCTGCGTGGGTTTCCTCCAGGTGACTGTCTGTGAGGAGTGTGGTGTGTTCTTTCTGTGTCTGTGTGGGTTTCCTCCGGGTGACTGTCTGTGAGGAGTGTGGTGTGTTCTCTCTGTGTCTGTGTGGGTTTCCTCCAGGTGAAGATAGAATGATGTTCTTTATAAAGAGTGTGGTTTATGGTCTGTGTTTAAAAGTTTGGTGTCTATATTCTATAAAGAGAAGCCTGTGAGGTGGGACGCTCTGGAGCAGCTGCACATGAGCCTGAGCTCACTCTATAGATCACCAATAGTCCCCCAGAAGAGTATAAACCCCTGTGGACCGTGGTGTAAACAGAGCTGTGTCCTCTGACGGATGGAGCCCGTTCAGATCGTATAACGCTCACTAAAATGAACGACTGTGTTTATTCCTTTTGCTTCAGCTCATAAAAATGAAAATAAATAAGGAAAGCGCTCTTGGAAACGTTCTCAGGGACGTTATTTATCGCCGTCCTTGTTTCGTCTGAGTGCAGCATGCGATGAAGAGCTGCATCAAAGGAATTAAATCTCTTCTCAAGCCGACTTCTCGGAGCAATTTCCCAATAAAGATATAAATTAAAGCCGTTAAACACCAGATTCACATCATCTCTGTCATCGCGGGGGTCCCTGGAGCTTCAGTGGAGAGTGTAACATCACGGAATAACAGGATAATAACAAAAAAACACTGTAATAACAGGAATGTCGTCTAAAATCAGGATCTGTTTGATGGCAAACGACCTCAGTCCTAAGAGGCCACAGTGCTTCATAAACGAATGAAAACAAACACACACACACACACACACAGACAACATACACACACACACCCTCAGCTCAAGCCTCGCCAGGAATCTGGAGAATGTAGAAATGAAGAATAAATATTTCTGTTTCTTCAGTGGAGTGAGTAACCGGCCTCTTTTATTCGCAGTGGACAAGGCTCTGAAAGTGTCACATCACAGTGACCGTGTTTCTGCAGCTCTCCTCCACTCCGGTCTCTCTGTAGATCTACACTTACACACTGTAGTCCAGCTGTGGCTCTGCATACTTCATCACCCCCCTCCCCCCCTGTTCCTCAGCGCTCAGGACCCCCACAGAGCAGGTGTGATGTGGTGGTGGATCATTCTCAGCGCTGCAGTGACACTGACGTGGTGGTGGTGTGTTAGTGTGTGTTGTGCTGGTGTAGAGTGGATCAGACACAGCAGTGCTGCTGGAGTTTTTAAACCCCTCAGTGTCTGGACCGAGAACAGTCCACCGACCAAAAACATCCAGCCGACAGCGTCCTGTGTCACTGATGAAGGACTAGAGGACGAGCGACACACACTGTGCAGCGACAGATGAGCTACTGTCTCTGACTCTACATCTACAAGGTGGACCAACGAGGGAGGAGTGTCTCACAGAGTGGACAGAGAGTGGACACAGGGTTTAAAAACTCCAGCAGCACTGCTGTGTCTGATCCACTCGCCCCAGTGCAGTGCGTGTTGGACGTCTGGTTCCTTTCACAAACACTGCCAGCTGTCCTGACTCTTGAATGAAATGCGTTTACGTCTTTGTTGTTTGATTGTGGAGGACGTTGGAGGGGGAGGACCAGGGGTCTCTTCTCGCTGGTGTAGGAGTGAGATGGTGATTGTCAGTGTGTTGGAGCTGTGTGTGATTATGAGCAGGTTCTGGGAGAGTGTTCTTCATCACTCACACCAGTTCTTTCTGTTGCTGCAGGTTCTGGAAGGTTCCGATGAACACCTCCAGGATCAGCACGTTCCTCAGCGTAGGGTCTGTGGAGTAACGGGGTCAGAGGTCAGACTCTTTACTGCTCTCACACTCTCTGAGCTTGTTAAAGGGTCCAAACCTCCACTCGGAGTAATGAGGCTTCACTTCAGAAAGATCAGGCTTCACCGACCACCTGATCAATCTACACACACACACACACACACACACACACATACATACATACACACAAACACACACCCCCGTACACACACACACCCATACACACGCACACACACACACACACACACACCCGTACCCACACACACACACACACACACACGTACACACACACACACGTACACACACACACACAAACACACACGCACACACACACACACACACACACACCCGTACCCACACACACACACACACACACACGTACACACACACACACGTACACACACACACACAAACACACACGCACACACACACACACACACACACACCCGTACCCACACACACACACACACACACACACGTACACACACACACACGTACACACACACACACAAACACACACGCACACACACACACACACACACACCCGTACCCACACACACACACACACACACACGTACACACACACACACGTACACACACACACACAAACACACACGCACACACACACACACACACACACACCCGTACCCACACACACACACACACACACACACACCCGTACACACACACACACACACATACACCGTACACACCCATACACACACACACACCCATACACACACACACACCCACACACACACACACCCATACACACCCACACCCACACACACACCCATACACACACACACACCCATACACACACACACACACACACACACACACACACGTACACACACACACACACAAACTAAGATTCTAAACCATAACATCAATGATGATGTACTACTGAGTGTCCTCTGAATCAGTGAAAGAGTCAATTAATCATCGAGTCCCCTGGTGAGACGGTAAATCAGTGCGTGTCCTGATGAATCATTGAGTACCCTGTTGGTACAGTGAATCAGTGAGCCTCCCATTGAGTCAGTGAGTCAGTGGATCATTGGGTCCCCTTTTGAGATGGTAAATCGGTGCGTCTCCTGATGAATCACTGGTGAATTATTGAGTCAGTGAATCACTAATTAATTGATTCCCCTGATGAATTGGTGAGTTGACTGATTATACTGAGAGAACGAGTGAATCACTCGGTTAGAAAAGAAATAAATGAACATCTGCTCCTCTGTTGTAACATTGCTGTGAGGATTTTATGGCGTTCAGACTCAAAATATGAGTCATGTGCTGATACTTGTGATAAGTTTCGGATCATAAACATGGCTCCAGTTTGTCTCAGAGAACACCGTTCCACTGTTCCATGTCCATCTTTATGGGACCGCTCTGTATGCCGCTCCGGCCCAGGCTCGGCAGTGACCGCGCTGACTGTAGCTGCTCCCGGCGCTCCTGGTTCACTGCCAGTGTTTTCCTCTGTCGGCATGATCCGGACAGATCTGGACACTGTGAGGGAAGTGTGTCATTTCCGAGTTCTCACTCCTCTCTCCGCAGAACTTTTCCATTAAACTCCGGAGCGCAGGCCGCAGAGAGTCGTAAAGCAGACGATACGTCCCTGAGCTGCACTGAACTCACCGCTTCAGCCCAGTGCATCCCTCCATCCCTCCCTCCTTCCCTCCCTCCATCCATCCCTCCATCTGTTACTAAAGCTGGAGTTCAGCGGATCTTCTCTGTCAGGAATGAATCCAGTTGGAGAACGAATACAGACAAACAAACAAAACAGGGGAGGGGCAGTGGAGTGGGGGATGGAGGGATGGAGGGGTGAAAGAGTGGAGGAGTGAAGGGATGGAGAAGTGGAGGAGGGAAGGGATGGAGGGATTGAAAGAGCAGAGGACTGAAGAGATGGAGGAGTGAAGGAAAAGAGGAGTGGAGGAGTGAAGGAAAAGAGGAGTGGAGGAGTGAAGGGATGGAGAAGGATAAAGGGGTGAAGTGGTGGAGGAGTGGAGGAGTGAAATGTTGGGGAAGTGGAAGAGGGAAGGATAAAGGGATGGAGGTGTGAAAGAGCAGAGGGGTGAAGGAGTGAAGCAGTGAAGTGGTGGCAGATTGAAGGAGTGGAGGGTGGAGAAACAGAGAAGTGGAAATTCTCATTTCTCTTTTGTCTCTCTGATTTCTATCTCTCTCTCTCTCACTTTGCACTTTCTTGGTTTCGGCACTAAACGCTACTGTAAAGATGGCCGTCCCCGTGTGAGGGACCCGCTGTGTGGAGCGTAAACAGGTTCATTCAGAGACGACGGAGCAGAGTCTTTACCCTGAGCTGTGGGGTTTATAAAGTGAATCACATTCATAAATAAGGTTTTGTTTATTTTTTGTGGTAAAAAGATTGATGGCACCTTTAATGAAGGAAGTGTGTGTCCGGTGTTTAACGAAACAGTGTTTTTTAAAAGTCTTTGGAGTAAAAACTCGGACTCTGGGAACGCCGCCTTCAGAACATTCTCGAGATGCAATGAGCTCTAACCACACGTTTCACCCGCATCGCTCCACATTTCTCCACTTTTCTCCACGGCCACGGAGATGTGATCCAGATGTCCTCAGGGTGAGAGAGTCCAGAGACAGCTCTCAGCGAACCTCGCTCGCCCGCTCAGACTTCACTGGCAGCTCCGCTTTAACACAAATGCTTAACGACGCAGAGAGGGAGAAGGAAAAAGATTACAGGGCGATCGACACGTCGAGAGAGAGAGAGAGAGAGCGAGAGAGAGGTGGGGGGATGTTAAAAATGGAGAGATAAAGAATATAAGAGGAATGACAGAAGAAAGAATGAGGGGGATGTTGAATAAAGAAGAGGGAAAGGGACAGAAATAAAGAGAGAGAACACAGAAGGAAAAAGATAAAGAGAAGGAGGAAGATAAAGAGACAGAATGGAAGGAAAAAAGTGAGAAATATTTGGGTGAGAAGAGGAAACAGAGAGAGAGAAGGAAAGATGAATAGAGAAAATTACTGAGCAGCACGAGAAATAGGGAATGAGAATGGGATGCTACAGAAGAAAGGAGGGATGTAGAGGAGCTGATGAGAGGGAGAGAGGGATGTAGAAGGAGAGGGATGGAGGGATGTAGAGGAGCTGATGAGAGGGGGTGGAGGGATGTAGAGGAGCTGATGAGGGAGATGGAGGGATGTAGAGGAGCTGATGAGAGGGGGTGGAGGGATGTAGAGGAGCTGATGAGAGGGGGATGGAGGATGTAGAGGAGCTGATGAGAGGGAGAGAGGGATGTAGAAGGAGAGGGATGGAGGGATGTAGAGGAGCTGATGAGAGGGGGTGGATGGATGTAGAGGAGCTGATGAGAGGGGGATGGAGGGATGTAGAGGAGCTGATGAGAGGGGGTGGAGGGATGTAGAGGAGCTGATGAGGGAGATGGAGGGATGTAGAGGAGCTGATGAGAGGGGGTGGAGGGATGTAGAGGAGCTGATGAGAGGGGGATGGAGGGATGTAGAGGAGCTGATGAGAGGGAGAGGGGGATGGAGAGATGTAGAGGAGCTGATGAGAGGGAGAGGAATGTTGAGCGAGAGAGGGATGGAGAGGAGCTGATGAGAGGGGGGTGGAGGGATGTAGAGGAGCTGATGAGGGGGATGGAGGGATGTAGAGGAGCTGATGAGAGGGAGAGAGGGATGTAGAAGGAGAGGGGGATGGAGGGATGTAGAGGAGCTGATGAGAGGGGGGTGGAGGGATGTAGAGGAGCTGATGAGAGGGGGATGGAGGGATGGAGAGGAGCTGATGAGAGGGGGTGGAGGGATGTAGAGGAGCTGATGAGGGGGATGGAGGGATGGAGAGGAGCTGATGAGGGAGATGGAGGGATGTAGAGGAGCTGATGAGAGGGGGATGGAGGGATGTAGAGGAGCTGATGAGAGGGGGATGGAGGGATGTAGAGGAGCTGATGAGAGGGGGGTGGAGGGATGTAGAGGAGCTGATGAGAGGGGGATGGAGGGATGTAGAAGAGCTGATGAGAGGGGGATGGAGGGATGTAGAGGAGCTGATGAGAGGGGGATGGAGGGATGTAGAGGAGCTGATGAGAGGGGGATGGAGGGATGTAGAGGAGCTGATGAGAGGGGATGGAGGGATGTAGAGGAGCTGATGAGAGGGATGGAGGGATGTAGAGGAGCTGATGAGGGGGGGAGAGGGATGGAGGGATGTAGAGGAGCTGATGAGAGGGGGGTGGAGGGATGTAGATGAGCTGATGAGAGGGGGTGGAGAGATGTAGAGGAGCTGATGAGGTGGGGAGGGGGATGGAGGGATGTAGAGGAGCTGATGAGAGGGGGAGGGGGATGGAGTGATGGAGAGGAGCTGATGAGAGGAGGATGGAGGGATGTAGAGGAGCTGATGAGAGGGAGAGGGGGAGGAGGGGTGGAGAGGAGCTGATGAGAGGGGGGTGGAGGGATGTAGAGGAGCTGATGAGAGGGGGGTGGAGGGATGTAGAGGAGCTGATGAGAGGGAGGTGGAGGGATGTAGAGGAGTTGATGAGAGGGGGAGGGGGTGGAGGGATGTAGAGGAGCTGATGAGAGGGGGTGGAGGGATGTAGAGGAGCTGATGAGAGGGGGGTGGATGGATGTAGAGGAGTTGATGAGAGGGGGAGGGGGTGGAGGGATGTAGAGGAGTTGATGAGAGGGGGAGGGGGTGGAGGGATGTAGAGGAGCTGATGAGAGGGGGTGGAGGGATGTAGAGGAGCTGATGAGAGGGGGGTGGATGGATGTAGAGGAGTTGATGAGAGGGGGAGGGGGTGGAGGGATGTAGAGGAGTTGATGAGAGGGGGAGGGGGTGGAGGGATGTAGAGGAGCTGATGAGAGGGGGGTGGAGGGATGTAGAGGAGCTGATGAGAGGGGGGTGGAGGGATGTAGAGGAGTTGATGAGAGGGGGAGGGGGTGGAGGGATGTAGAGGAGCTGATGAGAGGGGGTGGAGGGATGTAGAGGAGCTGATGAGAGGGGGGTGGATGGATGTAGAGGAGCTGATGAGAGGGGGGTGGAGGGATGTAGAGGAGCTGATGAGAGGGGGTGGAGGGATGTAGAGGAGCTGATGAGAGGGGGGTGGAGGGATGTAGAGGAGCTGATGAGAGGGGGTGGATGGATGTAGAGGAGCTGATGAGAGGGGGAGGGGGTGGATGGATGTAGAGGAGCTGATGAGAGGGGGGTGGAGGGATGTAGAGGAGCTGATGAGAGGGGGTGGAGGGATGTAGAGGAGCTGATGAGAGGGGGTGGAGGGATGTAGAGGAGCTGATGAGAGGGGGGTGGAGGGATGTAGAGGAGCTGATGAGAGGGGGTGGAGGGATGTAGAGGAGCTGATGAGAGGGGGGTGGATGGATGTAGAGGAGCTGATGAGAGGGGGGTGGAGGGATGTAGAGGAGCTGATGAGAGGGGGTGGAGGGATGTAGAGGAGCTGATGAGAGGGGGGTGGAGGGATGTAGAGGAGCTGATGAGAGGGGGGTGGAGGGATGTAGAGGATCTGACGTGAAAGAGGGAGCTTTTACCGTTGTATGGTTTTTATGGACATTAACCTGCAGCATGTGTCTCAGAGCTACACACACACACACACACACACACACACACACACACACACACACATTACACACACTCCGAGCTGTCCACTGACACATTACAGAACACACAGACACACACACACACACACTTCAGTGCAGGGGAGTGTTAGCTGTAATTTATAACCCTGCCACACCCACAACTCCTTATATGGGCAGTCACTACAGAGTGGACACATGACATCAGTGTGTGTGTGTGTGTGTGTGTTTGGGTGTGCTGTGGGGGGTGATCAGGATGTTTTCCAGAGTTTTCCGGAATGCTTCCCAAATGAACATGGGCTCAATCCTGTTTACATCACATGATGTCATCATCCTAACTCCTCCCCCTACATGTCTCTGCAGTCTCTCCTCTCACTCTATCCACCTTTGTCTCCCACGTGTGTGTGTGTGTGTGTGTGTGTACGTACACATGCATTCTCTCACCTTTTCACTACTACTCTCCACTCTTCTGTCTGTCTCTCCAGCTGTCTTCTGCTCACACATTCTCTCTCTCTCTCTCTCTCTCTCTCTCTCTCTGTAGTAGCTGAATACAGACTTGTATTCTGGGGGTATTTGGGGAATGTTGATTAGTCCGATTTGAAGGTGGCTGGTCCGGGGGCTGGTCCGGTTTTGAAGGTGACTGGATACGGAGAGTGTAGTTGGACAGAGAGCTGAGGATGTGGTGAATGCTGAGAGGTGTTTGTTGGTGTTTATTAGATTTCTCCTGGTGTTTGATGGTGTTTCTTTATAAAAACACTCTGGTGTTGAGTTAAAGGCAGAGTCTTGTCTCTCTGCGTCTCCGTCACTCTCTTTAACTCTCGGACGACAGTCTGTAATTAGTTCTGGTTTTATTTTCCCCCTGCAGTCTCAGGCTCTGGCTCTGGTCCTGAGTGTGTGTGTGTGTGTGTGTGGATAAAATTCCCCAGGCCGGCGGTGTGTGTGTTTTAATGTGTTCTCTTCGTCTCTGCGGCTCATAAATCAGTTTTTAAAGCAGCACCTGCCCCTCGCTCCTGTCAGAACTAATGGCTAATAGAGGAACTGAGAGCATAAATCACCTTCAATAACACACACACACACACACACACACACACACACTGCTGATTTCCCACACACACACAGTATAACTTCAGTGATTATACTCAACCTCAACTTTACACTCACACGCAATATCACGACAGCGATTATACACACACACACACACACACACACACACAAGGCTTTATGAGCCACTGCTCTTACACACACACATACACACACACATAGAGAGAGGTGTGTGTCTCGTCACACTTCACCTTTAAACCTGTCCGAGTGATGTGTGTGTCTCATGTCCACTTACATTCTCCCCTCTGTGAGAAAACCCAGCTCTGTTTCACTACACAGTAGAGTTACTAACAGAGAGAGAGAGAGAGAGAGAGATAGAAGGGGGAGAGAGAGAGAGATAGAGATAGAGAGCGCGAGTATAAGAGGGAGAGAGAGAGAGAGAGAGTGGGAGAGGGGGATACTGTTGCTGTCATTTCCTCGGCTGATGCTTCCCCTCGTTCTGAGACTGACCCCTGGTGGCCTGGATGAACCTGTTTTAAACACAGCTGCCTCCATGTGGGCGACCCGCTCTATGGACCAGGACCTAGTTCAGAGACAACAGCAGTTTGATTCATTTAAAAACAATAATGTAGAAATGATAAACAGCTGCTGCCATAGACATTGTTTACTGCCTTGTGGTGGTGAAAATGATTGACTGCACCTTTAATTTTATTACAGTGCGCTTTAATGAATGTTCCTCAGGCATGACTAATCGAGTGATGTGAACTCGTGGAGCACAGTTCCTAATAATAAATCTGTTTAATAGGGGGTTCTGTCCGGAGCGCGCTCTCTCTCTCTCTCTCTCTCTCTCTCTCTCTCTCTCTCTCTCTCTGTCTCCCTCCCTCTCTCTCTCTCTCTCTCTCTCTCTCTCTCTCTCTCTCTCTCTCTCTCTCACACTCAGGCTCTCTCTCTCTCTCTCTCTCTCTCACACTCACTCTCTTTCTCTCTCTCTCTTTCTCTCTCTCTCTTACACTCACTCTCTTTCTCTCTTTCTTACACTTGCGCTGTCTGTCTCTCTCTCTCTCACACACTCACTCTCTTTCTCTCTCTCTCTCTTTCTTTTTCTCTCTTTCTTATACTCGCTCTCTCTCTCTCTCTCTCTCTCTCTCTCTCTCTCTCTCTCGTTCTTGAGGAAATGGCTTGTTTTCAAAGTCTTTAATCAAATCACTCATTTATTCTCTTCCTCTGCTCTTCAGAGGTCAGAGATCATGGAGAGGACGAACCACACAGCGGTTAATACACTTTCTCACACACACACAGACGCACGCACACACACACAGACGCACGCACACACACACAGACGCACGCACACACACACAGACGCACGCACACACACACACACACACACACAGACGCACACACACACACAGACACGCACACACACACACACACACACAGACGCACACACACAGATGCACGTGCACACACAGAGAGAGAGAGAGAGAGGTAAATGCTTTACGAATGCTCTGCAAACTGCCTTCATTTTGGAGATAACCTCAGACTTACTTCAGAAAGAGAGAGAGATAGAGAGAGAGAGAGAGAGAGGGGGGGGGAGAGAGAGAGGGAGAGAGAGAGTAGATTTCCTGTTTACTCTTCTGGGAGAGAGCGGATGGTCATAAATCTGGATCCTGGGGGTCTGAGTTTGGTTCCAGAGCGACTGAAGAGGGGCTTCCTGTTCCACAAAAGGAGTCAAATTGGCATCGAGACGATCTTCCTCTGATTTATCTTCACACGCTGCGTTCACACCTGGTCTTCACATGTGATTCAGATCCGGATCTTATCTGGATACACTTTAGCCGGATTTACACTCTCCGCTAAATCGCCCCCAGTGACCAGAGGAGATCAGATCTCTCTCTCTCTCTCTCTCTCTCTCTCTCACACACACACACGCACACGCGCGCGCAGGCTCCGTTCTCCTTCCTGACCCCTCTGTAAACACGGCTCCTCCCGGACTGTGACCAGTGAATTACACGCTGCCAGACACTGTCTACACACCTCGGACGCAGGAGAGGACCTTGGTCGGCAGCTGCAGTGGTCTCTGTTTCGACACGAGAGACACGTCGGGGCTGGGACTGTGAGGACCGTGGGGTTTAAACTCGCCCTGGTTCCCTTCACCTCGGGGCAGTGCCCGACGCCATCTTAAAGGTGACTTTCAAACAGCGAGTCTTCAGAAAATGTCCAGCTGCGTGTGGAGGAGGCCGAAGACTTCACGTTCACACCGTACACTCTCTGTGTCCACACACACACACACACACACACACACTGTAGACATATGTCCAGGGCTGTTTTACAAGAGCCACATAAACATAAACAACAGGTCACTCAGAGGGAACCAGGTCAGAGTTCAGCAAAATCTCTGCATTGATTTGCATTTACACACTCCGGCTCATATTTTACTGTAGTGTCATAAATCACACACACACACACACACACACACACACACACTGTAAATATTCTGTCACATAAAGACTTTTATAGCTGAAACACACACACACTTTTCTCTTGCTTATGTTCTCTTTGTCTTTCTTTTCTCTCTCTCTCTCTCTCTCTCTCTCTCTCTGTGTGTGTGTGCTATTGGATGATTTTTTTGTCATTATTTCATTTATCCTCATTTAATTCTATCATCACACACACACACACACACACACACACAGCGGTTGTTGGTTGCTGAGGTCTGTCCGGAGTGTGTGAGTTCACTCTGGAGCCAGTCCACTTCATGGAACGCCAGGAATTCCTTCAGGGAGACGTCCAGTAAAACAAAATATATTAGTACAGAGCAGCAGGAGACGGGAAGTGTGTGTGTGTGTGTGTGTGTGTGTGTGTGTGTGTGTGTGTGTGTGTGTGTGTGTGTGAACGAAAGGGACTGAGGGTGTTATCAGTGTCAGTTAAATTCAGTGTGATGTCACTGGTCACTGTTGGTCGTCTCTGCAGCGTGAAAAGAGCGTGGGAGTGACAGGGTGAGCGTGGGAGCGTGAGAGTGACAGGGTGAGTGTGAGTGACATGGCGAGTGTGAGAATGACAGGGTGAGAGTAACAGGGTGAGGGTGAGAGTGGTAGGGTGAGCGTGAGAGTGACAGGGTGAGCTTGAGAGTGAAAGTGACAGGGTGAGCGTGAGAGTGACAGGGTGAGCTTGAGAGTGAGAGCGTGAGAGTGACAGGGTGAGTGTGAGTGACATGGCGAGCGTGAGAATGACAGGGTGAGAGTAACAGGGTGAGGACATGAGAGTGACAGGGTGAGCGTGAGAGTGTCAGAGTGACAGGGTGAGTGTGTGATGGACTGGTGCTCTGTCCAGTTTGGGCTCCTGTTTTTTTTCCTACTGATTTGGACTGTGACCCTGATTAGAGGATTACAGAAGATGAGCGAATGAATGAATCTTTTTGAGATCTAATGAGGAACTGAATCATTTCCTGAAGAATTAAATCTGAGTTGTGACCTGATGGTTTTATTATATATTTTTGTTTAAGGAATGTTTTTAATTGTGTGTGTGTGTGTGTGTGTGTGTGTGTGTGTGTGTGTGTGTGTGTGTGTGTTTACTCTCCTCTCCCAGGTTTCCCTTGTACCCGCGAGGCGAGCGGTTCCACTTTGAGTACGGCGTCTACCTGCTCAACAAAAACATCGCTCAGGTACGAGACCAGCTCCTGCCCTCCCTCCGTCTCAGCGTTCATCCGTTCACAATCACTCAGTCATCGCTCGTCTCCCTCTGGTGGCTGTGCTGAGGTTTGGCGCCGGAGAGTGGCTCTGCTCTGTGTTTGCTATAAAAACTCACGCGAGGTGAAGGGTCAGACTGCTCTGTCGTCTCTGACCGAACCTCTTTAAACTCCATATAGTGGGTCGCCCACATGAAGGCGGCCATGTTTAGTGTCTCTGACTCCCCCAGGCCACTAGGTGGCAGTATAAATGCGGTTTTCAAACTGGAGGAGAGTGACTGATAGCAGCTTTAAAGAGTTTCTAAATCAAGTTAATGCTCTGCTGTGTGTGTGTGTGTGTGTGTGTGTGTGTGTGTGTGTGTGTGTGTGTTAGCATGCTTCTCATTAGCGCTCCACTAGCCGCTCCATTGACCCTCTGCTTTATTAGAAAACGAGGCTCAGGTTTTGGCCCTGATCTGATTTACTGATCTGTTACGGCCTTTCATTCCTGTGTTTGTGTTTTATTTCTTTTCTCTCTAATGCAGTCCATTCTTTAGCCGTGTGTGTGTGTGTGTGTGTGTGTGTGACAGTGCGTACTTGTTTGCTGTGACAGAGAAACACGTGTTTGTGGAGCAGTGGGGACCCGTCTGCCCTCTTCTTCCTCCCTTCACCAGAAACTACTTTAGTAAAATCCCAATGAAGAGAAGGTCCAGTGTTTGGGGCTTTTTTGGTTAAACCTCAGAATGAAGCAGAGGTTAAGGTGGTGTTCACTAAGGTTACGTTTAGCTGTAGCTTGTTGTGGTGGGGGTGGGGCTTTAGTGACGGGGAAAGATGGTGATGGACAGATTCCTCCCCTCAGACTGAACTAATGTAGTTTGTCATACTGTGTTTTCTTTGTAACTGGTTTTAACTTCATCCTTATTTTACGGATCACGTCGGCTGCTCCTTCACTGCACTGAGTTTAAATGAAGGTGAATGAATGAATGAATGAGATTAAGATCAAGTTCTCTGTGTTTAAGTTCAGGTTTAAGTCCAGGTTCGGTCCAGTGCAGAGTTTCGTGGCCGCACTAAAACACAAGGCATAGTTCAGTGCAAGTGCTCACGAATATAGTAAGACCAGATTTTGTGTTTGTGCACGTGTGTGTGTGTGTGTGTGTGTGTGTGTGTGTGTGTGTGTGTATCAGGTTTCTGAAGCCTCTCTTGTTCTGGAATGGAGGAGATTAAACGTTTATCTTTTATTAAATTGCGTGTGCTGCTACGTTTGAAATCGATACGGGTTTGAGATCAGAGTGTGTGTGTGTGTGTGTGTGTCTGAGTGTGTGTGTATGGGGGGGTCTTTGAAGTGTGAGGCTGAGGGCATGCTAGTTTTATTTAGTCTTGGTGTTGGAAAACAAAGTCTTTAGTTGCTGTATGTATCTTTGCCCAAAACAACACAAACCGGTTTCTAATCAGAGTGTAAACACCGACACAAACCGGTTTATAATCAGAGTTTAAACACAGACACAAACCGGTTTATAATCAGAGTGTAAACACCGACACAAACCGGTTTATAATCAGAGCGTAAACACAGACACAAACCGGTTTATAATCAGAGTGTAAACACAGACACAAACCGGTTTATAATCAGAGTGTAAACACAGACACAAACCGGTTTATAATCAGAGTGTAAACACAGACACAAACCGGTTTATAATCAGAGTGTAAACACAGACACAAACCGGTTTATAATTAGAGTGTAAACACAGACACAAACCGGTTTATAATCAGAGCGTAAACACAGACACAAACCGGTTTATAATCAGAGTGTAAACACAGACACAAACCGGTTTATAATCAGAGCGTAAACACAGACACAAACCGGTTTCTAATCAGAGTGTAAACACCGACACAAACCGGTTTATAATCAGAGTTTAAACACAGACACAAACCGGTTTATAGTCAGAGTGTAAACACAGACACAAACCGGTTTATAATCAGAGTTTAAACACAGACACAAACCGGTTTATAGTCAGAGTGTAAACACAGACACAAACCGGTTTATAATCAGAGTGTAAACACAGACACAAACCGGTTTATAATCAGAGCGTAAACACAGACACAAACCGGTTTATAATTAGAGTGTAAACACAGACACAAACCGGTTTATAATCAGAGTGTAAACACAGACACAAACCGGTTTATAAACAGAGTTTAAACACAGACACAAACCGGTTTATAATCAGAGTGTAAACACAGACACAAACCGGTTTCTAATCAGAGTTTAAACACAGACACAAACCGGTTTCTAATCAGAGTGTAAACACAGACACAAACCAGTTTATAATTAGAGTGTAAACACAGGCACAAACCAGTTTATAATTAGAGTGTAAACACAGGCACAAACCGGTTTCTAATCAGAGTGTAAACACAGACACAAACCAGTTTCTAATCAGAGTGTAAACACAGACACAAACCAGTTTCTAATCAGAGTGTAAACACCGACACAAACCGGTTTATAATCAGAGCGTAAACACAGACACAAACCGGTTTATAATCAGAGTGTAAACACAGACACAAACCGGTTTATAATCAGAGTGTAAACACAGACACAAACCGGTTTATAATTAGAGTGTAAACACAGACACAAACCGGTTTATAATCAGAGTGTAAACACAGACACAAACCGGTTTATAATCAGAGTGTAAACACAGATACAAACCGGTTTCTAATCAGAGTTTAAACACAGACACAAACCGGTTTATAATCAGAGCGTAAACACAGACACAAACCGGTTTATAATCAGAGCGTAAACACAGACACAAACCGGTTTATAATCAGAGTGTAAACACAGACACAAACCGGTTTATAATCAGAGTGTAAACACAGACACAAACCGGTTTATAATTAGAGTGTAAACACAGACACAAACCGGTTTAAATCAAGCATGTCCAATAGGAACAGACCAGAGACACATTTCTATTAGACGGTCCCTAACTTTTCTGGTGTGTGAACCTCTCAGAACGTGTGTGTGTATGTGTGTGATCTGTTATGTAATGCCATGTGTAAACGCGTGATCAGGTTTATTGCCCTCCGATCAGGTTGCTGTTCTCTCTGTGTGCGCACAGTGCTCTGCCGCTGGGTTATTATGGGCTGTCTCCAGAGCCCCTCTGGTGTTTTATTATTTCTGAGGCTCGGCTCGAGTCGGAGTCACGGCGAAGAGACGAGTGTTTTCATATCTGCCGCGCTCCTGTCACAGAAGTATGGTAATTGTTATTTTCTGTAAGGCTCTGGCAGGGCGCCAGGGTGTGTGTGTGTGGGGGGGTGCGGGGGGGTTGTGGGTTTTGGTGTGTTTTTATTAAGGTTTGTGTTTCTGGAAGCTTCATCTGAACTCATTTTGCCGTCATTGTTCAATATCTCACACAAATGGGCCCCGGACACTTCAAAAGGAATGTGTTTCGAATCTTGTTCCATCTTTCCTGTGTTATTAGAGTGTGTGTGTGTGTATATGTGTGTGTGTGTGTGTGTGTGTGTGTGTGTGTGTGTGTGTGTGCATGCTTTTTGTGTATGTGTGTGTGTGTTTAGTGTGTATAATCTGTGTGTGTGTGTGTATGCTTTTTGTGTATGTGTTTAGTGTGTGTGTGTTTAGTGTGTATAATCTGTGTGTGTGTGCACTCTTTCCCCATGTGTGTGCTGATGGATGGTGTGTGTGAGTGAACCTGGCGCTGGGCTTAGTGCTGCCCCCTGGCTGCTGCCGCGGTCCGTCTCTCCTGAAACACTCCACCCTGTGCTAATTAGCTTTAGCGCTGGGAGCTAACTGCCGTGTGCAGAAGTCAGAGACCACCCTCCCCCGCTCGGACCCCCGGCTCTGTCTCTGAAGGTGCGTGTGCTGTAAGAGATAGTGGGACCCCTAACAGCCGCGTGAGACACTGGCATCCCACCAGCACCGTCCCCATTGGACACAAGCTCCACTCTCACTCCTGCTGCCTGTCCATCCTCACACTCACTGCTGAAAGAACAGCTTGTGTGTGTGTGTGTGTGTGTGTGTGTGTGTGTGTAGGAGGGGGTTCACGTCCCCAAGTCCTTTTCGTCATGTTTTTAAATTAGAAGCTTTGATCTTAGGACCTGCCCAAACCATCCACCTACACACATACACACACACACAAACACACACACACACACACACCATCTGTGAGAAAGAGAGAGAGAGAGAGAGAGAGAGTGTGTGTGTGTTTATTCTTCCATTGAAGGCAAGCAATTGTGTGTGTGTGTGTGTGTATGACACACACACACCTGTTTGTTCTGTGTGACTGAGCTCAGTTCGGTAAATACAGTGAAGGATTGTGGGATAGCGTCTGATTTAGCCAGAGTTATTCCTGTCTCTACCCACAACCCCCCTCTCCCCCTGGACCCTGAGTCACCTCAGGTGTGTGTGTGAATAGGAACAGCATTATTAGTGTGGACATCAGTAATGAACAAAAAGATACTCTAGTGTGTGGAACTGTGGAACTGTGTTCTCTGTAGTGATGGAGTTCCTCTGGTGTGTGGAACAGTGGAACTGTGTTCTCTGGAGTGATGGGGTTCCTCTGGTGTGTGGAACAGTGGAACTGTGTTCTCTGGAGTGATGGGGTTCCTCTGGTGTGTGGAACAGTGGAACTGTGTTCTCTGGAGCGATGGAGTTCCTCTGGTGTGTGGAACAGTGGAACTGTGTTCTCTGGAGCGATGGGGTTCCTCTGGTGTGTGGAACAGTGGAACTGTGTTCTCTGGAGCGATGGGGTTCCTCTGGTGTGTGGAACAGTGGAACTGTGTTCTCTGGAGCGATGGAGTTCCTCTGGTGTGTGGAACAGTGGAACTGTGTTCTCTGGAGTGATGGAGTTCCTCTGGTGTGTGGAACAGTGGAACTGTGTTCTCTGGAGTGATGGGGTTCCTCTGGTGTGTGGAACAGTGGAACTGTGTTCTCTGGAGTGATGGGGTTCCTCTGGTGTGTGGAACAGTGGAACTGTGTTCTCTGGAGCGATGGGGTTCCTCTGGTGTGTGGAACAGTGGAACTGTGTTCTCTGGAGCGATGGGGTTCCTCTGGTGTGTGGAACAGTGGAACTGTGTTCTCTGGAGTGATGGGGTTCCTCTGGTGTGTGGAACTGTGTTCTCTGGAGTGATGGGGTTCCTCTGGTGTGTGGAACAGTGGAACTGTGTTCTCTGGAGCGATGGGGTTCCTCTGGTGTGTGGAACAGTGGAACTGTGTTATCTGGAGTGATGGGGTTCCTCTGGTGTGTGGAACAGTGGAACTGTGTTCTCTGGAGTGATGGGGTTCCTCTGGTGTGTGGAACAGTGGAACTGTGTTCTCTGGAGCGATGGGGTTCCTCTGGTGTGTGGAACAGTGGAACTGTGTTCTCTGGAGTGATGGGGTTCCTCTGGTGTGTGGAACTGTGTTCTCTGGAGTGATGGGGTTCCTCTGGTGTGTGGAACAGTGGAACTGTGTTCTCTGGAGTGATGGGGTTCCTCTGGTGTGTGGCACAGTGGAACTGTGTTCTCTGGAGCGATGGGGTTCCTCTGGTGTGTGGAACAGTGGAACTGTGTTCTCTGGAGTGATGGGGTTCCTCTGGTGTGTGGAACAGTGGAACTGTGTTCTCTGGAGTGATGGGGTTCCTCTGGTGTGTGGAACTGTGTTCTCTGGAGTGATGGAGTTCCTCTGGTGTGTGGAACAGTGGAACTGTGTTCTCTGGAGTGATGGGGTTCCTCTGGTGTGTGGAACAGTGGAACTGTGTTCTCTGGAGCGATGGGGTTCCTCTGGTGTGTGGAACAGTGGAACTGTGTTCTCTGGAGCGATGGGGTTCCTCTGGTGTGTGGAACTGTGTTCTCTGGAGTGATGGGGTTCCTCTGGTGTGTGGAACAGTGGAACTGTGTTCTCTGGAGTGATGGGGTTCCTCTGGTGTGTGGAACAGTGGAACTGTGTTCTCTGGAGTTGATGGAGTTCCTCTGGTGTGTGGAACTGTGTTCTCTGGAGTGATGGAGTTCCTCTGGTGTGTGGAACAGTGGAACATTGTTCTCTGGAGTGATGGAGTTCCTCTGGTGTGTGGAACAGTGGAACTGTGTTCTCTGGAGTGATGGGGTTTCTCTGGTGTGTGGAACTGTGTTCTCTGGAGTGATGGGGTTCCTCTGGTGTGTGGAACAGTGGAACTGTGTTCTCTGGAGTGATGGGGTTCCTCTGGTGTGTGGAACAGTGGAACTGTGTTCTCTGGAGTGATGGGGTTCCTCTGGTGTGTGGAACAGTGGAACTGTGTTCTCTGGAGTGATGGGGTTCCTCTGGTGTGTGGAACAGTGGAACTGTGTTCTCTGGAGTGATGGGGTTCCTCTGGTGTGTGGAACTGTGTTCTCTGGAGTGATGGGGTTCCTCTGGTGTGTGGAACAGTGGAACTGTGTTCTCTGGAGTGATGGGGTTCCTCTGGTGTGTGGAACAGTGGAACTGTGTTCTCTGGAGTGATGGGGTTCCTCTGGTGTGTGGAACAGTGGAACTGTGTTCTCTGGAGTGATGGGGTTCCTCTGGTGTGTGGAACAGTGGAACTGTGTTCTCTGGAGTGATGGGGTTCCTCTGGTGTGTGGAACTGTGTTCTCTGGAGTGATGGGGTTCCTCTGGTGTGTGGAACAGTGGAACTGTGTTCTCTGGAGTGATGGGGTTCCTCTGGTGTGTGGAACAGTGGAACTGTGTTCTCTGGAGTTGATGGAGTTCCTCTGGTGTGTGGAACTGTGTTCTCTGGAGTGATGGAGTTCCTCTGGTGTGTGGAACAGTGGAACTGTGTTCTCTGGAGTGATGGAGTTCCTCTGGTGTGTGGAACAGTGGAACTGTGTTCTCTGGAGTGATGGGGTTCCTCTGGTGTGTGGAACTGTGTTCTCTGGAGTGATGGGGTTCCTCTGGTGTGTGGAACAGTGGAACTGTGTTCTCTGGAGTGATGGGGTTCCTCTGGTGTGTGGAACAGTGGAACTGTGTTCTCTGGAGTGATGGGGTTCCTCTGGTGTGTGGAACAGTGGAACTGTGTTCTCTGGAGTGATGGGGTTCCTCTGGTGTGTGGAACAGTGGAACTGTGTTCTCTGGAGTGATGGGGTTCCTCTGGTGTGTGGAACAGTGGAACTGTGTTCTCTGGAGTGATGGGGTTCCTCTGGTGTGTGGAACTGTGTTCTCTGGAGTGATGGAGTTCCTCTGGTGTGTGGAACAGTGGAACTGTGTTCTCCGGAGTGATGGGGTTCCTCTGGTGTGTGGAACAGTGGAACTGTGTTCTCTGGAGTGATGGGGTTCCTCTGGTGTGTGGAACAGTGGAACTGTGTTCTCTGGAGTGATGGGGTTCCTCTGGTGTGTGGAACAGTGGAACTGTGTTCTCTGGAGTGATGGGGTTCCTCTGGTGTGTGGAACTGTGTTCTCTGGAGTGATGGGGTTCCTCTGGTGTGTGGAACAGTGGAACTGTGTTCTCTGGAGTGATGGGGTTCCTCTGGTGTGTGGAACAGTGGAACTGTGTTCTCTGGAGTTGATGGAGTTCCTCTGGTGTGTGGAACTGTGTTCTCTGGAGTGATGGAGTTCCTCTGGTGTGTGGAACAGTGGAACTGTGTTCTCTGGAGTGATGGAGTTCCTCTGGTGTGTGGAACAGTGGAACTGTGTTCTCTGGAGTGATGGGGTTCCTCTGGTGTGTGGAACTGTGTTCTCTGGAGTGATGGGGTTCCTCTGGTGTGTGGAACAGTGGAACTGTGTTCTCTGGAGTGATGGGGTTCCTCTGGTGTGTGGAACAGTGGAACTGTGTTCTCTGGAGTGATGGGGTTCCTCTGGTGTGTGGAACAGTGGAACTGTGTTCTCTGGAGTGATGGGGTTCCTCTGGTGTGTGGAACAGTGGAACTGTGTTCTCTGGAGTGATGGGGTTCCTCTGGTGTGTGGAACAGTGGAACTGTGTTCTCTGGAGTGATGGGGTTCCTCTGGTGTGTGGAACTGTGTTCTCTGGAGTGATGGAGTTCCTCTGGTGTGTGGAACAGTGGAACTGTGTTCTCCGGAGTGATGGGGTTCCTCTGGTGTGTGGAACAGTGGAACTGTGTTCTCTGGAGTGATGGGGTTCCTCTGGTGTGTGGAACAGTGGAACTGTGTTCTCTGGAGTGATGGAGTTCCTCTGGTGTGTGGAACAGTGGAACTGTGTTCTCCGGAGTGATGGGGTTCCTCTGGTGTGTGGAACAGTGGAACTGTGTTCTCCGGAGTGATGGGGTTCCTCTGGTGTGTGGAACAGTGGAACTGTGTTCTCTGGAGTGATGGGGTTCCTCTGGTGTGTGGAACAGTGGAACTGTGTTCTCTGGAGTGATGGGGTTCCTCTGGTGTGTGGAACAGTGGAACTGTGTTCTCTGGAGTGATGGGGTTCCTCTGGTGTGTGGAACTGTGTTCTCTGGAGTGATGGGGTTCCTCTGGTGTGTGGAACAGTGGAACTGTGTTCTCTGGAGTGATGGGGTTCCTCTGGTGTGTGGAACAGTGGAACTGTGTTCTCTGGAGTGATGGGGTTCCTCTGGTGTGTGGAACAGTGGAACTGTGTTCTCTGGAGTGATGGGGTTCCTCTGGTGTGTGGAACAGTGGAACTGTGTTCTCTGGAGTGATGGGGTTCCTCTGGTGTGTGGAACTGTGTTCTCTGGAGTGATGGAGTTCCTCTGGTGTGTGGAACAGTGGAACTGTGTTCTCCGGAGTGATGGGGTTCCTCTGGTGTGTGGAACAGTGGAACTGTGTTCTCTGGAGTGATGGGGTTCCTCTGGTGTGTGGAACAGTGGAACTGTGTTCTCTGGAGTGATGGAGTTCCTCTGGTGTGTGGAACAGTGGAACTGTGTTCTCCGGAGTGATGGGGTTCCTCTGGTGTGTGGAACAGTGGAACTGTGTTCTCCGGAG
>NW_027100834.1:0-5000 GCF_029633855.1 Hoplias malabaricus
TGAGAGACACACAGAGAGTAAGAGAAAGGATAGAGAGAGGAGAGGAGAGAGAGAGAGCGAGAGAGAGAGAGACACAGAGAGAGAGAGAGAGAGAAAGAGAGAAGAGAGAGAGACACACAGAGAGAGAGAGAGAGACAGAGAAAGTAAGAGAGAGAGAGGAGAGAGGAGAGAGAGAGAGAGAGAGAGAGAGAGAGAGAGAGAGAGAGAGAGAATTAGAGATTACGCTTGATATTTTCCCAAAGAGACCTGCACCATATTAAATCTGTCTTGACCATGAACCAACAGAAAGTGTGCTAATGTCAAGTGGGGTCCAGAGTGGTGTAAAGCCTCCACCAGTGTGTGTTTGTGTGTGCTCTGGAGTGACAGAGCTCCATCCAACACCTCTGAGAAGTCTCGGAATGTGACTCCATTTGTGATCCGGAACAAATAATCCGACGTCAATACGTGATCAACTGTTAAACCCTCACACAGATGTTCTGACGTCCAGCAAATGTTCATTCCCAACAAACAGAGTACAGAGGGATCACAGAAGAAAGCAGCGTAAAAACCTAACAAAAAGGGAGTTGAATAAAACTCGAAGTTCACCAAGGCCGAGACCTTTAAAGAAAGACTGGTAGGTTCATTCTTTTTTAGAAAACGCACGCACACACGTTTCCTCTTCTTCATACAAAAGCCACCATCCTGTTTTCTTTTCTCCTTCCTTTTTGTGGAAAAGCAGACGTGGCTCGAGAATCAATCAGAGAACAGGCGCGTGGGTGCTGGTGTTTTTTTGAGGATCGGAGAATCTCAAACTATTCCACTGCTGCTGGAAGACTCCTCTCCAACACAGTAGCACGACTCATACGACAGTCACACTGACTGACAGATTCAAACACGAGCCTGCCACGCTAGACCTGGGATATCTATCGAACCGAGAAGTAAAGACACTCCATATTAAGGGTAGAATGTGGGAAAGGGAGAAACAACAACAACAACAAATCCTCGCATGATAAAACAAGCTTGACTCTTCTAAAGGACCGACATGTTCTCAGCACAAACACACATTTTCTTCCCCGTGTTTGTGGTAAAAGCAGAGAAGAAGCACCTGGCGAGGGGCGTTCGGAGGTAATCTCTAAATCTTCCGTGGATGTGGCACAACCTGACAACACAGACACGCTTCTTTATTTATGACCCACTCGGCTGCAGCACCTGTCCTGAGAGTTGCGTCTTACACCGATCTGAGACAACATTTACAGTTCATGATGACTTGAGTTTGTGAGGGATTTGCCTGAGGGGAACTGATCCCAGGTCTGTGTTAAAAAGCCAGAACAGTGAGCAGTTGCTGGAGAAGATACTTTATCAGTGAGTAATGGTGGTAGGGCAGTGATACTGGGGCCTCTACTGGTGTTGTGTTTAGTGTGTGTTTAGTGTTTAATAATCACAGTTTTACCCCCAAAATATCATATAATAATCGCCAGCCCTTAGACTGCACTCAAGCCCTAACAAGGTTTCACACTGAGGTAGTGCTTTACCATGTAAACGATATTGTATTTCCTTCATCATACTGCATCATTCCAACACAACACCCCCCCCCCCCCCCCCAATGGACACTGGTCATTTTTTTAAAATGTATCACCCCCCAGTCAAAAGTTTGGGCACACCCACTCAGTGACGGCTCCTTACAGAAATGTTAGAAACCACATGAAGACGTCAAAACTAAGACACATGCAGAAACTGAAGGTTTCAACTTCCTCCTATGCTTCTAAAAGATTCAGTTCAAAGAAAAAGTCATATCTATTTGTGATGTGCACTGAATGAGATCGTCTAAAATCAGCTTCGCACATCAGTGCCCCTCTGTTTCACCTGTGTGAATGAACATAGCGTAGAAACGCTCCAAAAGCCTCTGTCTGAAGGTGTGATCACAGCACAATTCAGATTTAACTCCTGTGTGAATTGGAGACCGATTGGAAACAAATCAAATGAGAAGCTTTATCTCACTCAGCAGTTCTGTACTCCAAACACTGCCAGTCATATACGGTATAATTACCATGTGTTACCTTTCAATGACCTCGCAAAACCACATACACATACACACACACGCGCGCACACACACACACACACACACACACACACACACACACACACAAAAGCCCAGGGTAATAGTTTGTGTAGCACACACACAGACAGCTAGTTTCTGAGAACCTGCTCGATGTGTTTGCCCCGGGGGACGGAGGAGGTTGGTTAATGAAGAACGTGAAGGTGTGTTTACACGCTGGTTACTGATTTAAAGCTCAACTGAATGAGCCACGATCTTTGTACACAGGTAAACACCGCCGTGTGTGTCTTATCACAGGGAAACACTTCAGAGCGACACACCTTGCCACACAGATTACAGCCTTGGGGAAATGTGTGTGCATGTGTATGTGCTTGTGTGCATGCATGCATGTATCTATGCCCCTGTGTGTGTGTGTGTGTGTGTGGGGCACTAGTGTATGAAGAGTGTGTTCCTTTCTTCAGAACAATGGAAGGTAAATACAGAGACTGTAAAAGTGTACAGGCGCCAGAGAAAATAAGACTGTTATTTATTAATAAAGCCATGTTGAGAAACTCTGAGGCCTGATGAAACAAGTTAACTAGTGTCTTTTGTTTTCAGTCACGGGAAGAAAAAAAAAAAGCTTGGAAACATCGATATTTATGTTCTTTTTATTTGCTGAGTTAATAAATAGATGAAAAAGGGTAAAACATTCATTGTCTGTAACCTTTATCAGTTCAGGGTCGCGGTGGGTCCGGAGTCTACCCGGAATCACTGGGTGCAATGTGGGAACACACCCTGGAGGGGGCGGCAGACACTTTTGAGTCTCCATTCCACCTACCAACGTGTGTTTTTGGAGCGTGGGAGCAAATCGGAGCACCTGGAGGAAACCCACACAGACACAGAGAGAACACACCACACTCCTCACAGACAGTCACCCGGAGGAAACCCACGCAGACACAGGGAGAACACACCACACTCCTCACAGACAGTCACCCGGAGGAAACCCACGCAGACACAGGGAGAACACACCACACTCCTCACAGACAGTCACCCGGAGAAACCCACGCGGACACAGGGAGAACACACCAAACTCCTCACAGACAGTCACCCGGAGGAAACCCACGCAGACACAGAGAGAACACACCACACTCCTCACAGACAGTCACCCGGAGGAAACCCACGCAGACACAGAGAGAACACACCACACTCCTCACAGACAATCACCCGAGGAAACCCACGCAGACACAGAGAGAACACACCACACTCCTCACAGACAGTCACCCGGAGGAAACCCACGCAGACACAGGGAGAACACACCACACTCCTCACAGACAGTCACCCGGAGGAAACCCACGCAGACACAGGGAGAACACACCAAACTCCTCACAGACAGTCAACCGGAGCAGGACTTGAGCCCACAACCTCCAGGACCCTGGAGCTGTGACAGTGACACTAGGCTTTAATTTTTTTAGTAAAATTAAAGGGAAAAAAGAAGTGCATTTTATTTGTCGAGTTTAATATATAGAAGAATATTCATTAATATTTTAATTACCCTGTTTGCTTGGGTAAGTTTGTCCCCTGCTTCACAAAAATGCAATGCTCTCCTTCGCTTTACAGCAGGGCGGCCAGTTCTCAAATACACGGTCATTTACCATCTCCTGCTCCAGCGCCCAAACCCCCAAACCACAGTGACCGCAGCAGGGCCCGGTGCTGTTTGTTTTCTTTTCAGATTATTAATTTACCCGAGAAGCCCCATTAAGATTAGAATCTCCACTCCGCTTGGACGACCCGTCTGACACAGGAGCACGTGTTGACCACAGGAGTAAACCAAGGGCTTCTGGACACAGAGCGGCTGCTGGCTGGTACCTCAGGGATGCCAGTAACAACAAGAGAAAAAACTTTACAACAATAAGCTCATTAGGTCCAGCTTATTGCACGAGAGTGTGGTGGTCAGGGCAACGAGCTTTGAGTTATTTCCCAACAAATAGTGGCCAAAATATTTATAGAAGTGATCATTTGTTTATTTATTTTTTCCTGAATGTGCAATTCAACGAATACGAGGAACTAAAAATACGTTGCAGTCCGTTAATGAACTAGTTTATGCTCCAGGGAGCAGGTCCAGCACATGGAGGTGGCCATGTTTACGATGATTTTAGTGTAAAATCTCTGACGTATCCAGATCATAAAGTCCATAAACTACAAAAGATTGTTTATAACGTTAAGAATAATCACAACAGATTGGTGGATTATTCAGTGAATTCCGACTGAGGACGTCAACAGATCTGGATCAGCAGCTATCTGGCATGAATCAGCGTTATGGAATTGTTTTATATTCTATTTTTTAACTAACATTTTATGATTCCTCTCACTTCCATCATAACCGTTTAATCACTGGAGCTCTGCCCTGGTTCATATTCCGGCGAGGGATGTCCACCTCAGGCCAGAAAGAGCCGACCGCTCTGTTACTTGCTCATGGCCTCCATCAATGTTAATGCATCACTTACGGAAAGCGAAGCCAACGAGAGGGGTGTTCACTCATCACCGCGTTCTGACAGCCGCACGTCGGACGGCCAACTGGCCTGAAGTGAAGGGCCTGGTCAGGAAGTCCAGGCCGTAAAACACAGACAGGACGTCTATGTAGGAGACAGTGAAAGGCCCTTGTTTATTTTCCCTTTGTGCTTTTCTCTCTGTGTCTTGTGAAGGTTCGATTCAAACATGACCGGGGGTGTGTTCGCTAATCTGGTCACAAGTGAGGCCAAGTAACTCCCATAACCTCCATGTTCACACTCCAGTCTGTACAGTCCTATACGGAAGTTAAACTGCACTGTTTTAATTAATTGATTTAGTGAGGCCACAAATCCAAGCGCTGTTTCCTTATTCATCGGTTATTGTTTCTACACTCACTGTATACTCACTCTCAGCACCGCTGACTGTACAGGAGCACTGACGGTGTTCTGTAATTACAGACCCGTGTCTGATAGATCTG
>NW_027100834.1:10000-20368 GCF_029633855.1 Hoplias malabaricus
GAGAGAGTGAGAGTAGAAAGGGAATAGAAATAAAAGGCAAATCAAGTATGAAAAAGTAAAAGAAAGAGTGAGGGATGTAAGGAGGAGACAGAGGAGGGGAGGATGAAAAAAGGAGATAAAAAAGAAGGAAAGAGGGAAAGAAAGAGACAATGTGAGAGATAAGATGGAGAAAAAATAGAGAAAACTGTGATAAAGTCAGAGAAGCTCAGACAGATTGTGTGTGTGAGAGATGGAGAGATAAAGAGAGAGAGAGTGACAGACAGAGACAAAGAGAGAGCGAGAGAGAGAGAGATGCAGAGAGACATAGAGAGAGAGCGAGAGACAGAGGGCTAGAGAGAGAGAAAGCGAGAGAGAGAGAGAGTGAGAGAGCGACAGACAGAAAGACAGAGAGAGAGAGCGAGAGAGAGAGATGCAGAGAGACATAGAGAGAGAGCGAGAGACAGAGGGCTAGAGAGAGAGAAAGCGAGAGAGAGAGAGAGTGAGAGAGCGACAGACAGAAAGACAGAGAGAGAGCGAGAGAGAGTGAGAGAGAGGGAGAGTGAGACAGGCAGAGAGAAAGTGAGAGAGAGATGCAGAGAGATATAGAGAGCGAGAGACAGAGCTAGAGAGAGAAAGCGAGAGAGAGAGAGAGAGAGCGACAGACAGACAGATGGAGGGAGAGAGAGTGAGAGAGAGTAAGAGAGAGAGAGAGCGACAGACAGAAAGACAGAGAGAGAGACAGAGAGAGAGAGTGAGAGAGACAGAGAGAAAGACAGAGAGAGATGCAGAGAGACAGAGGGAGACTCTCTCAGACTGACTGACCGCTGCAAGCCAGGGGATCTGGCCACACTGAGCCTATGGGCAGTGTTCAGTTAGCGGACTAGCAGTTTTCTCCACCGCAGGCTGTGAACCACTTCCTCGAATACCAGCATCATTCACAGGAACACACACACACACACACACACACACACACACACAGCTTAGCCGCTCCGTGGTGTCCCATTTATTTTCCTATTTACTGCTCAAGGGCCATAACTGATCATGTCTCTGCCACTGCTCAATAAAAATAAAAGCTATTTACAGGCGATGGCTGCTTGAAGCCGGAAATATGAGCCCAATTTACACTCTCTGTACACACACATTCATCCGTGCCTCTCTCTGTGAAGAAGGGATCTTAAAAAAGAAAAAAAGAAAAAGAAAAAACAAGTACGCGGTGAGTACTTCCAGCCCACTGCCGGTCCAAGCTGATATTTGCATTCATTTGTTTGGAGGCTACGCTTCACTGCACTTATTCTGTGCCGTCTATCTATTCAAAGCCTGGGGGGGGGGGGGTTGAGAGATAAAGAGAGAGAGAGAGAGAGAGAGAGAGAGAGAGAGAGAGAGAGAGAGAGAGAGCTGTCAGTGCCAAATTAAATCTGTAAAGGTCTGATTTGACTTTGTAAACAAGACTGGCGGTAAATACGAACACACTTGTTCTCTCTCTCTCTCTCTCTCTCTGTCTCCCTGCCTCTATCTCCCTCGTCCTGAGAAGAGGATAAAGTCTCGCTCGCCTGAAGCTGCAGGCGTGTGGTTATCAGTTGAGGAGCGCGAGCGGCGGGCCTTGTCCAATCCTTTATTGTAAACCGCCGTATCGTGATCAAACAGGCCATCCATAACCTAACACACTCAATCATGAAATCCCTCTCGCAGAGGGGAAAAGAGGTGAGGAGGCGCTGACAGAGACGGAGAGACAGCATTACACACTCCCTTAGCCTGTGTGTGTGTGTGTGAGTATGTGTGTGAGTGAGTATATGGATGACACGCTTGGAGTGGAGGTGTGCCGCTGGAGTGGATTGGCGTGAGTCATGCGGAGCCATTCTATCAGGCCCCGTGTTTTTGCGGCGGCAACTTGAGGCAAGTCCGGGCTCAGTGAGCAAAGATGATATCATATCTCTGATGGCGATGTCTGGCTGCTATTAAACGAAGGTTAAATATGATAAATGTGTTAAGTGCCAGGCTGTTTTGATATACGCTCCCCTACAGGAGATCTGGCAGCGTACCGAAGTGACTTCAAGCAAAGGGTTCAAGCGTTCGGGAACTGTCCAATTAGAGGCTTTGAAGCGGAGGCGGAGGCTACGTGATACACAGGTAGGTGCTGTACACCCATTAGAAGAGCAATGAAGCGGCAGCGCACTATAAATGAGGAACGAACAGAGCAGAATCGAGAGTCTATTGTTTAGTAAAAAATAAATCGGGGTGCGTCCAATCACATGGGTATTAATGGCACCGTTACCGGTAAGACGTACCGTAAGATGGAGAGGAACAGAGCCTTCGGTCTGTACTCAGCGCTCGTTTGGTCTGTGTTTATACACTCTATATCCATATCAGGTCCGATATTTACATATCAGACGGACAGGGCCGGTCCGCTTACCGATCCGTATTCCAGTCCGGAATTAACACAACGTAACCACATTCCGTTCCACATCTTACAACGAAACCATGCCAACTTCAATCCACAACTGAGGCCCGTAACCAGGAAAAAACGGAGGTTGCGGTCTCTGTGTTGGCCTCCGTCCGCAAAAAAACAGCATTTTAAATCGCTGAGGTTCTCAAAAATGGTCAAAATGGAGAGAAAATGAGATAAAAGAAGAGAAAAAAGTGATACGGAGGGAAAGAGAAGTAAGGAAAAAGCAAAGAAAGTAAAACAAATCAGAAATGGAAAGAAAAGTGGTTTTGAGTCATTGCGCGTTTTCATGGAGATGTGAAGTGCAGTGTGGTTTGTTTCGGCCAAAAACACTAAACTAACAACAACAAAACCTTACTGCACCATCAAAGTAAAACCAGCTCGTGTCAGAGTCGGTATCGAAATCGGATCAGAACCTGGCCCAACACTACAGTGAGCTGGGGTCGGTGCCGCTGACTGTTCGATGGAAACATGATTTCTGGTAAAATAGGGTTAAAGACTTCGCTAAGTATCTCCACCACCTCTTGTTTTGGTTTCTTGCAGTAGGCATCACTCCTCCATCACCCCCTGCTCCTCCATCACCCCCTGCTCCACCATCACCCCCTGCTCCACCATCACCCCCTGCTCCACCATCACCCCCTGCTCCTTCATCACCCCCTGCTCCTCCATCACCCCCTGCTCCACCATCACCCCCTGCTCCACCATCACCCCCTGCTCCTTCATCACCCCCTGCTCCTCCATCACCCCCTGCTCCACCATCACCAGCTTCATTGTTATCATCAGGTTCTTTTGGCTCTGAACTGCCCTCTGTTGGATGCACTGCTTCACATTCACTCCAACGTAAAGAGGAGTACGTGGGCAGTGACGGCTACGTGAGCCTCGAAACCAACACAGCCACCGCTACAGTGATCAGGAACCGGACAGCGGGGCAGAACGAGCACCGAGGCTGTAGACAGGGCTGGGCGAGAGTACGCTGGCGTGTGTTTGTGTGTATGTTTCCGCACAGTTCAGCAAGGTAGTGCAGGAGGATAATCAGGTGGGATCGGTGGGTGGAGAGGAGGGGGTTTGCTTAAAAGATGGCAGGCGCTTGGCATCACGCCAATTTGCCGCTTGTCACCGGGGCCCGGCTCCCGAAACGCAACCCCATAATTAATCCCTCTTCCGCGTCCCATTCTCCACCGCCGACAACCCATACATTTTATTTTATACACACGTTCATTGACATTTCGGAGTTGCGGGCGTAATAATTACCGGAGTTATAACACCTTCCATTGCGGCGGCGGTGGCGGCCCTGACGGCCCGGCTGAATACCGAGTTGTTAAGGTTTGACGCCGTTAATTGCCCCTATAATCTAATACCACAAAGGCGGGCCATTACGCGGCCGTGCAATTCGACACTGCGGTTTCGGGAGCCGCCGCGCGAAAACAAAAGCCTCGCCATTAGCCGCTTGACGGCTGCCGACAAAAGGCCGTGCACAATGCCGAATTATATTTTCATTCGGCTTTGTCTCTCGCCATAAATGATTTTCTCTCTCCCAACCTCCGCCGTATCCACCCCCCCCATCCCTCTCCATCCCCACTCCCACAGTCCCTCCATCCCACCGCCTTTCATTTGGAGCTGAATGGGCCTTGTAATAGAGGAGACTAAAAAACCTCCAACCATTTGAAGTCAGGCATTTATTAAATGCATTTAATTTTTCCCCTTATTCCTTTCTCTCTCTCTCTCTCTCTCTCTCTCTCTCTCTTTCCTTTTGCTGCGAATGTTAATTTAAAATTTAAAAAAAAAAAGGGGGAGACAGAGATGTATGCGAGATTAGCATAAGGCAGCGAAGGCCTAGGTGTGAATAATCAAGCTCCAATGCTCCCTCTACTGTACTTACTTTCAAAACAGAGACAAAAGGCATTGTCCCCACGTGTCATGAGGCTGAGAGATATGCACAGAGGAAGGAGAGAGAACGAGAGTGAGAGAGAGAGAGTTAGAGAGAGAGAGAGAAAGATAGAGAGCGAGAGAGAGAGAGAGAGAGTGAGTGAGAGAGAAAGAGAGCGAGTTAGAGAGAGAGCGAGAAAGATAGAGAGCGAGAGAGCGAGAGAAAGAGAGATAGAGAGTGAGTGAGTGAGGGAGAGAGAGAGAGTGAGAGAGAGCGAGAGAGAAAGAGAGAGCGAGAGAGATAGAGAGTGAGTGAGTGAGAGAGAGAGAGAGAGAGAGAGAGAAAAGAGAGAGAGAGGCAGGCTTTAGAGGTGTATTGTTAGTTAGAGCATTAGCTTTCAGGAGGCTCTCAGCTGCAGTACTACACGGAGGCCTTGGCCAAAGCCTTTGAAACACAGGCCAAGCCCTCAGGGAGAGTGGAGCACCTCTTGATCCGCGAGCACACAAAAACACGCCTTTCTTTCACTGCCTTACTTGCTCGCTCACTCACTCACTTTCTCCTGCTACCTGTATCAGCGTGTGTGTGTGAGTGTGTGCTCAGCATTTTATGTCAGACGCCGTGTACTGATGTTACCCACAAAAAGTGGAGCAGCCCATCTTCACGCTGGGGTCGTAAAAGACTGCACATGCTGGGAATAAACACAGGGAAAGACTGTGCTGCTGCTTAATTATGAACTTACACTACTTTGTTAGGGACACTTGCCTTATGTCTGTGCTCCACTGTCTAGGTTAGGGTCCACATTCCATACAGGGGCACTTTGTAGTTTTATAATCACAGACTTGTCTTCTGTTCTCTGCACAAACTGTTAGCCACCATTTCATCAATGTTCACGACCCCAGTGATCTCCAGTGGGCAAGGATTTAATGCACTGCACTGCGCTGTATGTTCTGAGTCCTATCTACTGGAGCTAGTCTCCCGAGAGAGAGAGAGAGAGAGAGAGAGAGAGAGAGAGAGAGAGAGAGAAACCTGGCACACACTTTTTATTGATCCTCATTTTACAGTTCAACTTAGAGACATTAGCTCCCAGTTACTGACTGTGCTTCCATCAGCTGCATCTTTCACCTTGTAATATTTACACATTCATTTAGTATTGTGTGTGTGTGTGTGTGTGTGTGTGAGATGCCACCCCACCCAACCCCCACCAAAGCCATCTCCATGAGCATCTGAAATAGTCTCTTAATGAGGCACAGCCTGTGGCACCTCTGCAACGTCCCACTGCCATTAAGATTCACCAGCACTGTCCACACATACACACTACTGACAGAGGTCAAGTCTCAGAGAGAGAGAGAGAGAGAGAGAGAGAGAGAGAGAGAGAGAGAGAAATAGAGAGCAAGTGAACAAAAAGGAGGCGTGAAAGTGAGAAAGAAATGAAAATGTAAGAAAAAGATGAAAAGAAAGATGAAAGAAAGGGTAAGAGATTAACAGACAATGGGACAAAGAGAGAGAGAGAGAGAGAGAGAGAGAGAGAAAGAGAGAGCAAGAGAGAGAGAGAGAGAGAGAGAGAGCGAGAGAGAGAGAGAGAAAGAGAAAACTGCAGCAGGGGAGATGGGCATTTGCAGAGAGCGAGGAACAGTAATTAGAGGAGCTGTTTGAAGAGCAAGTTTAACTGATTAACAAAGAGAGAGGAAACGAGGGAGAGGGAGAAGGAAAGAGAGAGAAAGGGAGAGTGGGGGAGAACGACAGAAAGAGAGGTGGGGAGAGAGGGGAAGAAGAGCAATGCGTCCCAGAGGGTCATAAAGGAAGAAGTGGAGATGTAACCCGCATTTCAATGAGTTCTAATCTCAGCCTTTTTTTTTTTCCTTCCCCGTGCCCTTGATGAATCGCGATTCTTCATACCGACCCATTCTACTCTTATTAATCAAGACGCAAGGACAATGATGCAGAGCTCCGGCGACCCTGCTCCAGCCGGGCACTATGTCCAGATCCCGCCGTGGCACGCTTTTATATGGGGGTCAAACTCGGAACAAGAGAGTTTCCTGCCCGCTGCATTTAAATACATCACTTCCTCAGCACAATGCGCTGTACGAGTGCCAAACGCTTCATTTTCATTACGCTAAAAACCCATCCCGCTCTTAAAAGCCAGAATTTCTGAACGTCGTCCATCCGCGCTACTGCACTCTATTATATTCCATTACTGCAAATGTATGCAGCTTCATAATGCCTGTCCACGTATTATAATCCGCGCCGCACTAATGAAGTGACCACTCAAATTATTAGGAGTTTAGGGTGGACTCGGCTACTTCAGGTTCATTGTAAATCTCTTACAAGAAAAAAAAAAAGCTTGTGACTTCCACAGGGGAATTCCACTAATTTTTTTAATTTTAGCAGAGCTTTAAATCCAAAAGTCCACGCCGAGCAGATTGGTGTGAAATACCCTGCTCTATTTACATGTGCATTCACACACACACACAAACCCAGAGCAGCTTGCAGCCGTCTGATAGTCCAGCTGTGAATGTTGAGGGAGGATGCAGCATAGTTCCTTCAGTCCCCACAACTTTCCAGTCTCAAGCCCATTCTCTAATCTGAAGGCACTGCCCCCATTCTAGAATCCTAAACAGACAATATTCCTCAATTTATTTATTAATGATAAACTGATTTCCTGAAGGTGACACGGTGGCGCAGCAGGTAGTCTCTGTCACAGCTCCAAGGTCCTAGAGGTTGTGGGTTTGAGTTCTGCTCCGGGAGACTGTCTGTGAGGAGTGTAGTGTGTTCTCCCTGTGTCTGCGTGGGTTTCCTCTGGGTGACTGTCTGTGAGGAGTGTGGTGTGTTCTCCCTGTGTCTGTGTGGGTTTCCTCCGGGTGACTGTCTGTGAGGAGTGTGGTGTGTTCTCCCTGTGTCTGCGTGGGTTTCCTCCGGGTGACTGTCTGTGAGGAGTGTGGTGTGTTCTCCCTGTGTCTGCGTGGGTTTCCTCCGGGTGACTGTCTGTGAGGAGTGTGGTGTGTTCTCCCTGTGTCTGCGTGGGTTTCCTCCGGGTGACTGTCTGTGAGGAGTGTGGTGTGTTCTCTCTGTGTCTGCGTGGGTTTCCTCTGGGTGACTGTCTGTGAGGAGTGTGGTGTGTTCTCTCTGTGTCTGCGTGGGTTTCCTCTGGGTGACTGTCTGTGGGGAGTGTGGTGTGTTCTCTCTGTGTCCAATGATGAATTTATAATCCCTGTAGACGAGTATGTAATGAAATAAGGAATCCTTGGACAAACTACACACAAACCCGTGTCCCTTTAATCACTGCCGTGAGTCGGATGAACGGGTAAAAGCCCACAGCACTGAGCTTTGGGGGAGTGGATCTGTGTTCTCCAAAGTGATGGAGGTTTTACTTGTTCAACATCAGTCCTGAAAGGCATCAAATCCTCACAGACATTCTCCAGAAGAAGAGTCTGATACTGAAGCAGAGGGGGACAACACACAGACTGATTTTAAAGAAACACATTTATCTTAAATCTCACTTTAAAACGCTGTGGAGGGTTTCGTGGTAAACACTTGCTGATGATGCAGGCTGTTCTTTCTTGTCTTTCTTTATTAGCATTTTGGGAGGGAAAGAAAAAAAAAACGAGGCACGGTGAGCGACGGTGTGAGGACGGAGGGATGGGGAGAGTCCTTCTCTTCAGAAAAGGTCAGCCAGGCGGTAATGAGCGGTACACTAAATTATGGTATTTAAATAAATGGATGATGAATACATCTCCATTCTCTAGAGGTTCCTCTGCCATTCCACATTACGGGGTAATTATCACACGTAGGGCTGTGGTGAATACACACACATGCACAGATACACACACACACACACACAATGAAGAGAGGGAGGGATAGAGAAAGAGAAAGAGAAGGAGGTGGTGGTGGGGGGGGGGGCAGTGGAGGCAGCAGCTAACACAGATTAAAAAAATAAAAAATAATAAAAAAAAAAACAGTCCTAAACTTTGAACAGACGCGGCGAATCAGCTCCATAAAGCCGTAATTGGGACTGGCTGAGTTCTTGAAAGGTTTTTTATTGCTGGAGAGGAATAATATACTCGTCCATATAAAGAGGGGGGAAAATCTGATAAATGGGGCTTAAACTTGGTGAATTTAGAGGAGGCCGTGAAGGTCTAGGGCTTTAAAGACTGCGAGGAAACTGCACCTAGACGTCCAGCATGAGTTATGACACAAAGTGTGGCACTGCCCCAGTGTTTTGCTTCTTAATCTCTGTTTAGCACACCTCCTGCGTACAGTCAGTTACCACTTACACACAAAAATAATTCCTTCATTAATATATTAATAAATAAATAAATAAACACATAGACTTTTAATTTGTGATGATTTCATACGCCCCATTTCTCCAGGACTTTTATTATATATATGTGTTGTATCACATATGTGTTTGTACCGGTTCAGTACCTGTTTTTCTGAGAGTGTTCTGAGAGAGTCAACAGAAGCAGGCGACCTTCAGCGTGTTCTAGGTTTGATTTCACCTCTAATTTTAGTTCATTTTAATGGTGAAAACCTTCAGACGTTTAGAAGCGGTGCCATAATTCATACACCACTCAGGTTTACTGAAATCAGCGTTGTCACAAAGGTTTCGACATTTGTGGCCTTCAATGAAGGCCATGCTCCAACGTTAAAGGCATGTCACTGAAGGGTTAAATAATAAGCTGCATGCTACACATAGAGATTAGGTTTTAAATATCTGGCTAACAGAATATTTCTTTAAACATAGGTCATGTGACAACTCTCTCACTGTAGAGATATCTAGTCATCTACTGGTAAATCTCAGCATCACACACACACACACACACACACACACACACATGCAGGTTGCTCCATCCAGAGACAGACTGTCAGATAGTGGTGAGGAAATGAACAGAACTGTCCCTCTGTGGCACGCTCCGTAGCAAGAGGATGAATTTACTGCCAGAGTAATTCTCCCTGATGCATGCGGCTTTAACAAGCCCCTGAGCCCGGCCGCTGCCTATTCAACAGCTACTGTATGTGTGTGTGGTGTGTGCACATGTGTGTGGCTCTGAAATGGAGAGCGATGGGGGAGAAAGGAACATATAATCAAAATATAAACAGCACACTCCATCTAAATGATCTGTCTTCAAGCTCACCAGCAGTGCCTGGGGACCTGGGAGTGGGGCAGATAATTGAAAAAATGACAAGGATATAGCTGGAGAAGGAGCGAGTCTTGCACGCGCGCGCACACACACACACACACACCTCAGAGCAGCACACTGGGTACAACATCCCAGTGCTGTTTATCCCTGTCAGAAAGAATTACCCACCTCACAGAGGGAGGAGTGGATGGCTTACACACACACACACACACACACACACACACTTGTTTTTATACAAGGTAAGGACACAGTTAAACTGTGTTTCTTGCCCGTTTTATAGACCTATACGTATTATACATCATCGCTGTCATGGTCACTGCTGACTTACATTCTCATCTCCTCCAGTGGTGCTACAGTACACAGTGAGATCACCTGCGGAAAATCTCCATTTGATGATGTCATTTGAAGGTGGACGTTCAATATAAAAGACCCCTGAAAGTGCAGTATATATTTTACACTGAAAACTAAATAAATGGAAATTTTAGGACTAGTTTTAGGCCTCAGTCCTCTCTTAATCTCAGTCCTACAACAAGCTCATATTCATTGGGTTCCTCGTTGCTAGTCGGATGCTTTCTGTGTGTGTGTGTGTGTGTGAGTACTACTGCTGGCTACCTGTGCTCACAGGCATTATGATCTGTTTATTCACTCTGGTGCTCATCAGCCTACTCTCAGTGGGCTCTGGTCGGTAAACAAGCCGTCACATCTCATTTATACAGCCTGCCGTTACCGTGCTGCGCGAGAGAATACCAACTACCGGGGCCAGAGGTGCGGAGAAGGGAGAGAGAGGCCAGAGGAGGGGGCACTGAGCTCTGCTTCAAGAGGCTGAGGAAAAGGGGACCGGGGAAAAGAGAGGGAGGAATAGGACACTGGAGGCCCGCAGCTTGTAACTTGCAATTAGCAGCTGGCCGTGTTGGTTGTACACCCAGGATAGGGACTGGTCA
>NW_027100835.1:0-65993 GCF_029633855.1 Hoplias malabaricus
AGCATGAGAGGCCTGCTCTGATAGGGACCATGGCCAAGAAACCAGACACTAAGGTCTCAGGAGTAATCAAAGCATTACCTCCCAGAGCCCAGAGAACTGAAAACCCTGCCCCAGCCACCTGTTGCCAGGTGACTGAACCAAAACCTGGGAAGGTAGGTCCCGTGCAATACGTCACCTCCCAGACAGTTTTGGCTGGAGCTCCAATGCAGCGGATAGCTTCCTTACAGATTCCAGGGCATCCCCTTTGGAATACTTTCAGGAAGATACCAAGCTTCTACTACATTGGAACTCCAATGGATTGTGAACTGATGGTGGACAACAGGTAAATATCTGAAATCAGAGCACTCAACAAAATTGTCAGGCTTCTACCACCAGCACCAGCACCAGCCCCAGCCCTCCCCCACTCATTAAAATGACCCTCAGGTTCCATACATTACGTCATCTCCCTGTCTTGAATGGAGCTTTGATGCTGCTGATTGCTCCTTAGTCTAGTGTTTGTAGTTTTTGAGGTCTGGTGGTCTGGGAGATGAATATATTATTTTGAGCACTGTGGTCCAACTGGACGTGGATATGCACATTACTTCCCAGCATCCATGTGTTTTATTTCATACACTGTCCTCAAGATTCCTTGTACTGTTAATCACCTATCTGCATTTGGGCTCTTTAAAGACAGCTTTGATTTGATCTGTCTGTTCTAAATCAAGGGAACAGTGACAGGGTTGTGTGTAGTGTGTTAGTGTTGGTAGGTGGATTGGCGACTCAAAAGTGTCCGTAGGTGTGTGTGAGTGAATGTGTGTGTGTCTGTGTTGCCCTGTGAAGGACTGGTGCCCCCTCCAGGGTGTATTCCCGCCTTGCGCCCAATGATTCCAGGTAGGCCCTGGACCCACCGCGACCCTGAATTGGATAAGTGGTTACAGATAATGAATGAATGAATGAATGAATGAATGTTTGGTCGTGTTTTATTTTTGAACAGTGCTATATGCTACAGACCTCCTAGGGACCAGCTCCCTCCTCTCATAATGCCTCAAACAAAGTTCCAGAGCTCCCATAACCAACTCTCTCCTCTGTGGACTCTCCTCTCACTGCCCCATGCACTCTGTTGCATTGTCATAAAACGCCCACTAGGCGGCGGCATAGCTACTGGACATATGAACCTTTCTCCATGTTTAAGACTCCGTTTGCTGGAATATTTTGAATACAAGGAAGTTTAAGTTTTCAGTTTAAGTCCCACTAGAACACAATAAATTATTTTCTTGAATTATTTAACTATATTTCTGTTGTTCATTTCTGTGTTTAACAGATGTAAATTCTACAATCATATTCAATAATGGTCTTTTTCAAATGTCAAATTAAATATTTTTGAACATTATTTTGTATGCACGTAGACAAGACATACATTCTCAGATGAAATGCAGGCTTCAATGTAAAAAATACAGATGCTAATTTGGTGGGAGTCATAAGGCGGTGGGGTGTTTCTTTTGATGTGGAAAGTTTCTTTGTAGTTTTTCTGACGCTATGCTTTCTGTCCGTTTTCCAACGAAGCGAAGCAATTTGAGCTAAACGCTTCGGATTTCCACAAGACGTTTTTGCGTTGCTTTGCTGCGTTACACGGTTGCCTGGATACGTTCAGCTCCTTGAAAATTGATTGGCTGCGCGGCTCCCTCACTGTTAACACGCATTCACAACGATTTATTTTTTCATACGGCGCGTTTCAAACCGCGTTCTGTCGAACTATGCAGTATTTCAAAGTAGCACACAATCGTTAGTGTTACATTTAGTAGTGTAGAACTCCGAGCGTGGACTACTGAGGGATTTACGACAGACCCTCTTCTCGTCTCCAGTCCTGAGTGAACTATATTTTAGTTGTAGCTTCACCACTGGTTCAGCTTAACAAATCAATCTAAAGAAAGCTTTTCCGTTCAGCTTACGTTGCGGATAAAGTCGTAGAAGAATGGACCGCGTCACTCCGGTCAATTTTGTCCAGCACAAACCGAAGATGGCAACAGACTACACGCCTTACATGGAAATGAAGGTGACTGTAACGAATTTGTGTTTTGATGCTTATGTATTTTTAATATGGAAAGCTGAAATGTCCAGATCTCTCTCTTTTGAAATAAGAGTCTGACGTATCGCGTGTAAACGATGTTAAAATTCCAGAATGTGTCTTCACTCTGTCCAAATATGGAGAAAGTTTAGCTCCATGCTGCAGTACTCCTTATTTTTTCAGCATCAATGGACCCTGAAGAGAAGGAGTACTGCAGCATGGACTGAAAGGGAACAAGTTAGGGCAACCAATCAGAACCCAAATGATTTACATATGAGATCTTAAAGTGCCCCTCTGGTAATCGATTAAACCCTTAAGACTTTTCTGCTTTCAGAATAAGGTATTTAGATGGTATTTCCAGTAAAAAAGTCTCACTTGAACTCTACATTGTCGCCTTCTTTCATTCCTGCAGCCCAGAAGTGCTGCCCTGCAAGTTGACTGGAGTGGTTCATAAGGTTTGTGATCTAAAAAACCCTGGCTGTCTGAATTTGTGTGTTATGTTCATATCTCATGTCTTTTCTCCCTAGTCAAATGTGGACGACACAAATCTTCTCAATAAAAACACTACAAAACCAAAGCAGAGTAAAGGTAAACTACAGCACAAAAGCTATTCTTTTAAAATGAAAGATCAGTTACATGCTCACGTTTTTAAATACTTCCTCTGTGTCTTATGCCTGGCTTTCAGAGGAAGGCCATGGCCTGAGTTTACAGCTGGGGGGAGAGTATGAGCAGAAAAAACAAAAACTTAAAGAACTTCGCCTGGATTACAGACACTATGTGGCAAAGGTGAGAGCTTACATATCCAGAGGAATCTCGTGGTTGGTGGTAATCTAGTAGTTTATATTGGGTTTATCTTCTAGAAAAAAGAGCTGGGAGCTGGGGATCCATACACTCAACCACAAATATGGCCTCCTCCCCTCAGAGAGAGAAGATCTACAAAGGTGAATTTGTATTTGTAATTTATCATCTCATAATGAGGTCTGCTTTTCTGATGAGGGATCTGTGATAGTAGAGGAAAGAACTATCTGAAATTACACTATGATATTCAGTGTACGTCTGAGATACCCTATAGGAGGTTGTCTGGGGCGGCACTTCGGGGAGGGGGGGGGGCATTTCAGTTAATTATAACAAATAATTGCACATTATTATGCACATTTTCTGCCCTGTTGGCCAGTCCCATGTCTATCACCTGAACTGGGATTTGCTCACTCTTGTTGACAGTTGGGAGATAAGGTGTCCAGTAGCAACTGTTTGAGTTGACATGGCCTTTGTTTCTGGACTGTATAACATTGTAATTCACTGCTGGTTTAGTGACCTTGGTTGATAACTCATAGATATTTAATGACTATATTTAGGCTTCATATATTATTGAATGGTATGGTGCACATGTATTAGTCTTTTGATCCTGTTTACCCAAAATGGCATTCAGAAGAGAAGAATCACTACAAAAAATATCAATAATATCCCTCATTCTGACAAAGCTTGTGTATTTAATTGTCTTATTAGAGCACTAACTTTTTAAAGTTTCAGTCATGTACAGTAACCTCTATGGCTTTCTTCAACTCCAGCCTCCAGGTAGAGACCCTTTTGGCTCTGCAACTCCCAGCCACACACTGCATTCTCCAGACCCACGAGGACAACGGAACAGCCCTAGCCTAGAGAGGCTGCTCTTCTCCAAGAGGGATGTTGGCACAGTAACAGATCCAGCAGTTAGAAGTGTCCCGAGACCACCTCAGAGGCGCTGGGAGGAGACACTGGAAAGAAAGCTCAAACATTACACATCTGAGGAGGAGCTGAACTCAGAGGAAGAGCAAGAGGAGCTTGAGCTTCTCCAGAAAAAGAGAGTCAGAAACCGCCAGGTACCTGGACACGCTACCAGGAGGGAGAGGAGGATTCAGCACTCTGTTAACAGGTGCATCTCAATACTCTTGAGTTCTGTTGCTCTTAGCCATATTAGAAATAGTCAGTTTTTCTCTTTGTTTAATAGGTAAATCCATAAAATATTCACAATTTTTATTAGTAAGAGGGACACAAGCAAGGATTTGTTGAATATATATAATATATATATATATATATATATATATATATATATATATATATATTATAGAGAGAGAGAGAGAGAGAGAGAGAGAAGCATGGTGAAGCAATAATGAGATTTGGTTGGTGGCTCTTTTTTTTAAATTGTTACGGAGTATCAGTTTTGTGAAGGTTAATATCACAACAAGAGTTTAAAGTAATGTAGGCAGACACTTTTCGTAGTGTCTATTTATATTTGTAGTTTGTGTCCATCAGATTCCATTTATCATCCCTTCAACATCTCTGCACTTAAACTGATTGCTTTCTAACTCAGAGTCGCCCAGGAGAGGAGAGAAGCAGAGGTATCTTTGGTTAATGAAGAGGAGAACAGACAGACCCCACTGGCAACCATTAAAACCAAGTACTGATCTCTGGCAATTAAAATAATTGGATTTGAGGTGCTTGGGTTTTAAATGAGAAAGAGACAAGTGTGCGTTAAACAGCTGAGGGGGTAGTTTTTCTGACCCTGCACAGGGTTGATCTGTACAGGTAAATTTTCTTTTATTGATTGGGAGCTTTCTTGGGTGGGAGAAGTGATGGGAACGGGACAACGGGACAACGGGACAGGACAGAGCTGCTAGCAAGAAGAACATGGTGGACTTTGCCACAGGACTTATGATTGGTAAGGCTAATGGCTTTAAAACCTCTATTGTCTAAATAATATTTCAGTATGCCAAGGAGAAACGTCGACTGAATGAGCTAAAATGGGAGAAAATAAATTACTCCAAGGCTTTTCAAGACATTTAAAAGGCTCCAGTGCCCCTCTGTGATCACACACACACACATTTCCAAATAAACGAATGTAGTCACAGTCTGTTTTGCTGTGTCTCAGCTGGAAAAGGAAGCACAAGAACATTTAGGCTCAGTCTCACATCCCAGTCCTTATTTGTGTGTACCCACAAATCTGCAAAGTTCTAGTGTCCCAATTTTCATTCAAAGAAGTGCTTGAGTTCCCTCAGTGAACCCAGCACCAACACAGATGCCACTCCTGTCCCACACTTCTCCATTCAAAATAATAAAGCAGCGAATACCGCATTGAGCAACAATTTTCTGTTCTCTGCATCTACCACTTACACTTTATATAAGAGGGAGTTTCTTAATGCGCTACTCATTAAAGCTAAACTTATTTGGAATAATCTTTTAGTGTAGTCTGTCCTTTTCACAGAGACACTCAAACTCTCAATGTTAAGAGGTTACAGCTGAAACTGATATTGCACTAATCTTTAAGGGCTGAATAATCAAATTATGGCAATATACCATTAAAAATAGTGAATTTTCTTCCTGTAAAACACCATGATGTGTCACAAGAACCACACATGACTGATAATAAGCTCAGAATTTGAACACAGGCTGTAGCAACCATTTAATGAGAAAACAGGCTTAGCTCATGGTCAGTACACAGAGTCGACTCCTCGCCACATGGTCAGGAACACAACTATGGGGCTGAGCCTGCTGGCTTGATTTTGATAAGTGTGGGATAATGAATAAAACATGCTAGAGGTATTTCAGGGCATTGTTTGGAGGGTGGAAAGTGGGAAACGTAAAATAGTTTAGGCATAAAGCGATAAAAGTAAGATATAAGAGTTTCCCAAAATGGAGTGAAATGAAGCAGTAAATAAACCATTTAAATAAATAATTTCTGAAAACACCCAACTTTTCACCATCCAATCAAATCTAGATGTATAATCATATCCCGCCCGCATCAGCAGTCCCGCTTCACTCAGATATACTCCACGTTAAAGAAAGATATGTTGCAAAGTGCACTTCAGCTTGTGGCTCCAGGCCCGTGCCAGGGTCTGTCTTTTCTCTACAGTACGATTAAGATTGTCTTAACCGTCAGCAAATATATCACAATGTGGGTGTTATTACAAGTGGAAATACTATGGATTTATTCATATTTAAGAAAAATGCAAAATACCTTGTTTTACATAATTATGCAAATCATTTTCACTGAAAAGATAATGGGTCAAAATGAACTCTCAAAATCTGATATATTTGCCCACTGCAAACCTTTTCCCTAAAGAGCTTTGGTTAGGACTGGCTTTATGCACAACTCTCAGCCTGTGGAGGATCCTTCATCCAGAGGTCCTTGAGATTCCAGTGAGACCAGCATCTTCAAATACCTGTTAGATGCTCAGCAAAGGCTATTTAAAATAGCATTCATTTGGCAGAGAGAAACTTTCCTTAACAAGCCTTTATCCGACCATATTCATCTGTGCTCTGAATCACTGTCTGTGTACGGTCCGATGGTCGTGAAACATCACATCTTTGCAGGCATTTTGCAAGACCATGCAATAAAAACCACAAGAAGGATGTATTTCATTTACGAAATACAAAATATTCTCTTCCGCAGCCCACATGCCAAGCTGCTCGTCTCCTGCTTCAGGAGATTGGTCTTGGACTTTCCTTTGAAACCTGACACACACACACACACACAGGTTGTGCAGAGTAGCAGACGATCCAGAAACTCTTACAAACACCTTCCATTACACAATGCAAGAGGGTGGATCATATGTCGGCTCTGAACCTTCAGAAATTCTGAACTTTCCTGAAGTGGAATTTCAGTATAGAGTTAGGATGTAAACAATGTCACTTGAGGATACGAAAAGAGGTTCTGAATTTTTCATTGTGGTAGTGATAGGAACCCACCATCTGAGGACTTAATACTTCTGAATTGTTAATGAAGAGCCTCAGATTTTTGAGGCGTTTGTGTTTTCATGATGACACCTAGTTTCCACCATGACTGCAGTCTCTGCAACTGGCCATTTCTCATCACAGAAGTCAGAGTGACTTTATCTGAGAATCTGAAGATGTTTCTGGTCATGTGTATCCACAGGTGTTGTCATACACAGTATAAACATATGGGCATTTTTAACACACAGACACCAAGGACACTAAATAGGCTGAAAATAAATGCTGACCAGCCTTCCACAGGGCGGTTCTCTGCTCATTGTTAGAGTTGAAGGCCTTTGCGAAGCTATGGGACTCCAGCAGACAGTCCAGCAGTTTGAAAAGCTGCTCAGAGGTCAGGTAGCGGTACATTCCCTGGTCCTGCGTCTCCACATGCACATCGGCATCCGGAACATCTCTCTGCATTCAAGACACACACACATTTTATAAATATATACATATATATATTAGGAATGGTCCCTTCTTTGCACTTGATCTAATCTCTGTGTTTTCATACGGCAAGCAGAAGTGTATTTGGCAGCCTATTGTTAACATTTCATTCTTAGTTTTCATGCCTAGTTTTACACTCTGGACCAATAGAGAGTGTTGCCGTATTTTATTTTTGTAAAGAGCGTTTAAAATTCACTTGTGGTGAAATTTGATGTAAATGGTCTTGATGATAATTTGGGTCTTGATCATTTTTAAACCTGGAGTTAAATTAAAGTTTAATAAATATTTATTGTTTAGTGGATTTGGGTCCATTTCATTATATTTGGGATGAAGGGAAAAGTGTAAACTGGATGTTCTGCAGTTCTGTGGCTGGGAAGAAGACAATGTTGCCGATGGTCTGGATGAGCTCCAGCTGCACCACACACTTTATGAGTAATGCTGTAAAGAGCCGCTGCTCCCGGGCTTCTGCAGAAGACACACACACACACAAAAAACACTCTTAGTAAAACCCTCACTATGACTCAGCTGGTCACTTCAGAGCCATGTGACAGTAAACTGATGAGGAATCCAAAGAAGGAGGCATTGTCTACAATGATGTTTCTTCATGTTATGAAGTAATTATGCTGACATCCAGGGGCTTGGATGTATCAGAAATCCTCTACTACATCTTTTCTAAACATGGCTACCTCCATGCTGTGGAGCATAAAGACTTTATCCGATGTGAAACATTTCAAAAAATATTTTCTCTAAAAATACTAGGTTTTACTGGTGAAAGTGGCTCGTTTAAATTGATCAAATAATTACAAAAACATCTTAAGCACGATTTCAAAAGACTGGGAAAAAATGAACTACGAATGTGGCTCCAGTTTTAAGCTGTTAATGAGTCAGGGTCACAATAGCAAAATAACAAAAAGCACACTGCATTAATGCCATGTTTACAGACTTTACAGTGAGTATGTGATTTCTGAATGAAAATCTAGGGTCTGAACTGTAGGGGCGCAGAGCACATTAAATACTGCTGTGGGGTGCTATGACCAGGAGAACAATTTGGAATAATTTAGATTTAAATCAGACAAACTGTAATATCTTATGAACAAATTGTTGTGTATAAGTTAATCACTGATAAATAACAGTAATAATAATAATAATTAGGTCGGGGCAATTTATTGAAAATGAATCGAAATTGACATTCAGAACTTCTAATCGACATAATCTTGTCTCTATACTTTATATCAATAATTTTTAACTGTTTTTTAAAATTATTATTCAGTGTATGTTCATGTACTGTCCCTTCAGAACCAAGCGACCAAGACGTAGTGAATCTGCCCCTATGTGCCACATGGAAGCAACCTAAATGCCGAAGCTGACAATTGAGCAGCGTCTGTGTTTTGGGCGTGCTGTGTTTTGACTAAAACAAAGTCAAAAAGTAAAATGTAATGAATATTATTGGAGCACTTTTACAGCACATGCCTCGTCACTAAACGATAAGGGTCAAAAATACAAATACAATATAATTGTTCATTAATCTTAATCATGGTAAAATGTACCAGTAATTGTGATCTTGATATGCACTAATATCGTCCAGCACTAATAATATATATCCATCCATTATCTGTAACCGCTTATCCAATTCAGGGTCATAGTGGGTCCAGAGCCTACTTGGAATCATTGGGCGCAAGGCAGGAATACGCCCTGGAGGGGGCGCCAGTCCTTCACAGGGCAACACACACACATTCACTCACACCTACGGACACTTTTGAGTCGCCAATCCACCTGCAACGTGTGTTTTTGGACTGTGGGAGGAAACCGGAGCACCCGGAGGAAACCCACGCGGACACGGGGAGAACACACCACACTCCTCACAGACAGTCACCCGGAGCGGGAATCGAACCCACAACCTCCAGGTCCTTGGAGCTGTGTGACTGCGACACTACCTGCTGCGCCACCGTGCCGCAATGTTTATCTTTATTTTATTTTTATTTTTTTTCCACCATTAATGCAGTTCCCTGTCTTTTAGGGATGCAGAAGACCCAGAACAATTTGAAGAGTGCTATTTGAAGGGCTCAAGGTATCTTATAGCCATATTTTATTTGTTCTGTTATGATTTGGGGTGTCACGGTGGAGCAGCAGGTAGTGTCTCTGTCACAGCTCCAGGGTCCTGGAGCTTGTGGGTTCGAGTCCTGCTCCAAGTGACTGTCTGTGAGGAGTGTGGTGTGTTCTCCCTGTGTCTGCATGGGTTTCCTCCAGGTGACTGTCTGTGAGGAGTGTGGTGTGTTCTCCCTGTGTCTGCATGGGTTTCCTCCAGGTGACTGTCTGTGAGGTGTGTGGTGTGTTCTCCCTGTGTCTGCATGGGTTTCCTCCGGGTGACTGTCTGTGAGGAGTGTGGTGTGTTCTCCCTGTGTCTGCATGGGTTTCCTCCAGGTGACTGTCTGTGAGCAATGTGGTGTGTTCTCCCTGTGTCTGTGTGGGTTTCCTCCGGGTGACTGTCTGTGAGCAATGTGGTGTGTTCTCCCTGTGTCTGTGTGGGTTTCCTCCGGGTGACTGTCTGTGAGGAGTGTGGCGTGTTCTCCCTGTGTCTGCATGGGTTTCCTCCGGGTGCTCCGGTTTCCTCCCACAGTCCAAAAACATACATTGGTAGGTGGATTGGAGGCTCAGAAGTGTGGTGTAGGTAGGTGTGAGTGTGTGACTGAATGTGTGTGCTGCCCTGTGAGGGTCTGGCACCCCCTCCGGGGTATATTCCTACCTTGTGCCCAATGATTCCAGGTGGGCTCTAGACCCACCGTGACCCTGAACTGGATAAGCTGTATAATGAATGAATGTTATGATTTGTTTTTCCAAGCCATTCTTTGAGAAAATGATCCTTGTTTGTGCGCTGTGCTTGGAATAAAGGTGATCTGCCCCATTGTTTTAATTTCTTTTATTTTTTAATTCTATTCCCAGAAATGTCTATCCTGCCATGGTAATCAATTGGTTAATCTGACTTTTTATTTTCTTTGATCAGTGTGCACTGATCACATCCCAGAAGAGGTTGAAAACACTAGGAAGAGGACAAGAACACTGGTCTAAACAGGAGGTGATGGCTGTGATGAAACCTCTCAAGCCTCACATAACGAAAGGAAAACTGGCCACAATGGCAGAATGTCAGCGGTGCAAGGATGCTGAGGATCCTGTGTTGAAGGACCGAAGTGCACAAAATATAAGAGACTTTGTTAGAAATAGAGGGATCACATTTTAAAAGGAAAATTCAATTTAATGAAGAATTGCTTCAAGGACATGGGCTTGATTTTTGTTGACTTAGTTCTTTAACAATCTGAGAAAAGTGTGATGTTACACCTGCAGCATGTTAATTAAAGATGTGTTTAATTATTTGTTTGTTGTTATAACTGGAGCTGCAGTTAACGCTAACACAAGCGAGATGCTCATGTCCAGTTTGTTGTTTACAGGGACCTGTTCTGCTTAATCACATGTGTCTTTGGAATGCACCTGTTATGTTTGTGTTTGTGTGTGATCAAGTACCAGTAAACCACCTCTGTCCTTATAATACAGTGAAATGCCCTTTTTTGTGTATTGTTAAATCAGTGTCCTGGTAAAGTAGGCATGACCTCACAAACCTCTTGCCATAGGCAGGAGATTTTCAGGATGTCCCCATATACAAGCATGTTGTCAGGTGGACATAGTAAGAGCTTACATTTGTGTAGAAACAAATTAAGGTGATATTTGTGTTCTGTAAAAAGAGAGAATTTTTTGGTGTTTCCAGCAGTGCTGTAGGGCAAAGGGAAAGGTGGGTGCCACTAAACCACATTTTAACTGGTTTGGCAAGGGATGTCCTCATAAGACTTAGACCTGTGTGTGTGTGTGCAGCCTATAATCTCAGTTCAAAGTTTAATCATTCTCCTGCTCCTTAGTAATATTTTTCAACAAAAATTGAGTAGTTTGAAAATGGCGAGTGAGAAGAATACATCACTGAATTCAGGAGTGTTTGAATTTTGAATTAAACGTTAAACAAAGGTGTACAAAGAAGTTTGAAAGCATTTAATACTTTCCTTAGCTCTTGAAAATGATTTTATGTCTTGTTTTTCAAAGAAAAACTGAAATACCTTATGAAAAACTAAAGAAATGGAGTGAGAGCTGTTTCCTGCTTCACTCAGATGTTCACAACTAAGCCATTTTCTATTCTTTGTCTCACAGCTAAATGGTAAACACTGATCCTGGGTCTGTGTGTGCTCAGTTTGGAGAGTATGGCTGTTGTGATTTCTTCAAACCACCAGATGTCACTGTTTTAAGCCTTTAACTCTTCTGGCCAATCAGGATGAAGCTTCAAAACAGCCTCCACCTGTCTGGGACTTGAGTGAATACTAATTGGAGTCAGCTGTGTTGTCTGGGTTCGGTTCAGTTCAGCAGATTTCCCAGCAGTCTTGTTGCTTTCTGAAAATAGGACTTAATTTTGTTGTTATTTTGGCTGTTGTCTTTAGATGAGGCTGAATTTGGGTTCTCTTGTGTAAATGCGTTTTAGAGATTTCTGTTTTATTCATCGCTTGATTGATTTACAATTTTGACACAATGAATGCTGTAAACAAGGGTTGTATGTAGATTGTAAAGTTCATTAGCTCTTTATGAATTGTTTTTAGTTTCATTGGAGATTTGTAGTTTTCTGTTATGATGAAATGTGCTGTTTTTGTTCAGTTTTATTCTGTGGAATCTGTTGGGTTCTGTTTGGAGACTTCCAGGTCTTTGTTGTTTGAAAGGGCTTTTATTTTACCCCAGGTCCATTCAGTAAGGGGCAATAACTGAATCCGTCTGAAGTTAAAAAAGAGACTTTCCATTCAATCCACTCACATCTGAGAGGGCTTGGTTCCAGTCTATGGCCAGTGGGATCCTCTTGAAGAGATTTTGAGCAAGGTCTGTGAGGTAGGTCAGAATCTTTTTTTGCTCTCTTGTGTGTTTGTCACCTCTCATATGAAGAGCCATGGTCCTGGTTTATGGAGGCCACCTGTTTGTTTGGGGCAGGATTAGGAGCTAGATGGTTGCAAGTCTTGGTTCAGGTCTGTGGAGCTAATGGGATTGTTATGGGCATGGATGTTTCTCTCGTATCTCTGTCCTGTCCTGTCCATATGTTCTAGGATCCAGTCCTGGGTTCCTGACTGACTGCATGCCGGATGCCGGAATCTGTGTCCATGGTTTGGCTTCAACCATCAGCTATAAAAGAGAGAGTTTAGTCACACCCGGGAGGAATGGTTCCTCACTCAATTGTTTATCTTTTTTGCTGTTGAAACTCGCTTCGTGTTTGAATTGTTAATTGTTGAATGTTTTTCTGAGTGTTGCCTGTCTGTCATTGTTTACATTTGTAACTAGTACCAGTTGTAGGGAGTGGCTGCCGTTTTGTTTTGGGAACTGGGGTTTGTCTCTGTTTATACACAGCAAGGGAGTAAGGTTAGCACATTGTCTTTCACAGGTTAGTTAGTGTACCTAAAAGTAGTTAGTGTGGGGTTTGTTTGTTGTTTTGGCCTGGGTCACTCCTGAAGTCACTTTCTGGTCACTAAACTGTATCAATCACATCAATACATTTCACAAAACTGTCCTAAGTTGTAGTTTTTTTTGCACTCATCACACTCCGTTATTTCATTTTTTTGTGTTGCGGTCTGCCCTAGACCAGGTCGTAACAGGATCTTTCTAGAATATTGAATTCTATTCCAGGAGACCCTGTTTCTCTGTTGTAAAAGAGGGCCAGTTTGGTCCCATTCCCACACACACACACAAAATCCAATGTTATTGGATTCTGAAGGGCTTTGTTCTGGTCTATGGCAACACTGGTATCTGTCTCAAAGATTGATTCCAACCTGTTGAACCAGCTAAACCCAGTTTTGGAGTTCAGATGCTCTCTGGTGTAAAAAAAAAAAAAAAAAAAGCCCAATTCCACCTCAAACCCTGTCCCATTTTTTTTCTCTCTCTCTCACACAGGTTTACAGTGTTTATCAGGACACCCTGTAACCATGGTTTTTGAGGACACACCTTTCCTGACATCCTTTTTGTGAAAGTGTATATTTTGTGGTTCTGTTGTATTCATATTATTTAATATGATATTTATACTATTTGTTTTAAGAAAACGAACAGCCTTTTAAATTGTCAAATGGTGTAACCACAAAAAATGACAAATATCTAATATTTCACACCTAGAGTTCATGCAATTGCTTGTAAAATTAGCCATTTATTTTATAATATCCCATAAGAATGTTTTATTATATTTTTTCTAAATTTAGATTTTATGGGATTTTGTGAGACCATGTGCCATTAACATCTTCTTTTACGTGTATTCTTTGACCATGGTAAAAATGGTTTAAACACCCATTATTCCAGTGTAGTAGAGTATTAAATCATAATCCATATTAACTTTTTTGTACAATATTAGTATTTTAGACAAGATACTGGTTACACCAACTGACCACAAACCTTCTACAGCAAAAGAACAAGAATAACTTGTGTTCGATTCTGATTTCAGTTCAGTTCTCATACAATTTCAGTTCGTAAAATGACAGCCATTGTTTTCAAAGAGAGTGAGTGAATGAAGGAGAGAGAGATTGTTAGTGAGAGAGTATCAGACATTGTTTTTTCATTTCTTTCATCACTAAACTGTTTTGATTAAACTTTTAAAAACTGACAACCATCAGTGTGAGTTCCTGTCATCTGATGAGATGTGAACCAATTGTTTCACATTAACATAATAATATAGAGGAAACAGCGTGTCAGAAACTTATATCTTGAATTATTAAAGGGGTTGAGGATGCCTGTGGTACCTCTACATTTGGCTGCACATAGTCATGATCATGAGGGTTAACTATGGGTTACTGGACAATATGCTGGTCATCTTCGGAAGTGTTAATCAATAGAGGAGTAAGGTTTAAAACATCAGTACCATTTTATTCTCTATATACTGTCTTTGATACTGCTTCCAACTTTCCCTCATCTTTTGTTGTATGTGCACCTTTCCCAATATATATGTACAAAGTACATAATTATTTCCTGAAATAATTATGTATATATTATGTATATATATTGGGTTATGGAGAAACTACTTGGTTTAATGGCACATACATTGGTTTTAAACTGTTGGTTTGTATATATTGGTTTGTTGGTATATATATTGGACTCTCAGTACATACATTGGTTTGTGTGCATGTGTATATCGGTTTGTGGGCATGTATCGGTTTGTGGGCATGTATCGGTTTGTGGGCTTGTATCGGTTTGTGGGCATGCATATATCGGTTTGTGGGCATGCATATATCGGTTTGTGGGCATGCATAAATCGGTTGGTGTGTATCGGTTTGTGGGTTTGTATCGGTTTGTGGGCATGTATCGGTTTGTGGGCTTGTATCGGTTTGTGGGCATGTATCGGTTGGTGTGTATCGGTTTGTGGGCATGCATATATCGGTTTGTGGGCATGTATCGGTTGGTGTGTATCGGTTTGTGGGCATGCATATATCGGTTTGTGGGCATGTATCGGTTGGTGTGTATCGGTTTGTGGGCATGTATCGGTTGGTGTGTATCGGTTTGTGGGCATGCATATATCGGTTTGTGGGCATATATCGGTTTGTGGGCGCATATACTGGTTTGTTTATATCGGTTTGTGGGCATATATATATTGGATTCTGCGCTGCATGGTAGAAATTTGCCGTTCAGTGCTGTTCAGCGAGTAGCCTGTTTTGATTGTGCTGCGCGGTTTTAATGAACCTCAGTTTGGACAAACTTCTGACATATTCCAAATAAAACCGAGTGGCCCGGTGACTGAGCTCCGCGATTATAAATACTAAATAAAGGTCATAATAAAGATAATAAAGCTCAGACTAGCCGATTGGATTATGGTCTACAACAATGTGTTTTCTACGACGCTGAACTTAGCTCGTAGATCGCAGATTCGCAGATCCAGATGTTCTTTTCGAGTTGCGCGCGATCCCTGAGCGTTCTGTTCAGCTGCGCGCGCGATCCCTGAGCGTTCTGTTCAGCTGCGCGCGCGATCCCTGAGCGTTCTGTTCAGCTGCGCGCGCGATCCCTGAGCGTTCTGTTCAGCTGCGCGCGCGATCCCTGAGCGTTCTGTTCAGCTGCGCGCGCGATCCCTGAGCGTTCTGTTCAGCTGCGCGCGCGATCCCTGAGCGTTCTGTTCAGCTGCGCGCGCGATCCCTGAGCGTTCTGTTCAGCTGCGCGCGCGATCCCTGAGCGTTCTGTTCAGCTGCGCGCGCGATCCCTGAGCGTTCTGTTCAGCTGCGCCCGCGCGATCCCTGAGCGTTCTGTTCAGCGGCACGCGCGATCCCTGAGCGTTCTGTTCAGCGGCACGCGCGATCCCTGAGCGTTCTGTTCAGCGGCACGCGCGATCCCTGAGCGTTCTGTTCAGCGGCACGCGCGATCCCTGAGCGTTCTGTTCAGCGGCACGCGCGATCCCTGAGCGTTCTGTTCAGCGGCACGCGCGATCCCTGAACGTTCTGTTCAGCTGCGAGCGATCTCTGAACGTTCTGTTCAGCCCCGTGCGCAATCTCTGAGTGTTCTGTTCAGCCCCGTGCGCAATCTCTGAGTGTTCTGTTCAGCCCCGTGCGCAATCTCTGAGTGTTCTGTTCAGCCGCGTGCGATCTAAGTGTTCTGTTCAACCACGGACGCGATCTCTGAGTGTTCTATTCAACCGTGCGCGCGATCTCTGAGTGTTCTGTTCAGCCGCGCGCGCGATCTCAGTGTTCTGTTCAGCTGCGCGCGCGATCTCTGGGTGTTCTGTTCAGCTGCGCGCGCGATCTCTGAGTGTTCTGTTCAGCTGCGAGCGATCTCTGAGTGTTCTGCTCAGCTGCGCGTGCGATCTCTGAGTGTTCTGCTCAGCTGCGCGTGCGATCTCTGAGTGTTCTGCTCAGCTGCGCGTGCGATCTCTGAGTTTTCTGTTCAGCCCCGTGCGCAATCTCTGAGTGTTCTGTTCAGCCCCGTGCGCAATCTCTGAGTGTTCTGTTCAGCTGCGTGCGATCTAAGTGTTCTGTTCAGCCACGGACGCGATCTCTGAGTGTTCTGTTCAACCGTGCGCGCGATCTCTGAGTGTTCTGTTCAGCCGCGCGCGCGATCTCAGTGTTCTGTTCAGCTGCGCGCGCGATCTCTGGGTGTTCTGTTCAGCTGCGCGCGCGATCTCTGAGTGTTCTGTTCAGCTGCGAGCGATCTCTGAGTGTTCTGCTCAGCTGCGCGTGCGATCTCTGAGTGTTCTGCTCAGCTGCGCGTGCGATCTCTGAGTGTTCTGCTCAGCTGCGCGTGCGATCTCTGAGTTTTCTGTTCAGCCGCGTGCGCGATCTCTGAGTGTTCTGTTCAGCTGCGAGCGATCTCTGAGTTTTCTGTTCAGCTGCGCGCGATCTCTGAGTGTTCTGTTCAGCCGGGGGCGCGATCTCTGAGTGTTCTGCTCAGCTGCGCGTGCGATCTCTGAGTGTTCTGTTCAGCTGTGCGGGATCTCTGAGTGTTTTGTTCAGCCGCGGGCGCGATCTCTGAGTGTTCTGTTCCACTGCGAGCGATCTCTGTGTGTTCTGTTCAACTGCGTGTGCGATGTCTGAGTGTTCTGTTCAGCTGCGTGCGATCTCTGAGTGTTCTGTTCAGCTGCGTGCGATCTCTGAGTGTTCTGTTCAGCTGCGAGCGATCTCTGAGTGTTCTGCTCAGCTGCGCGTGCGATCTCTGAGTGTTCTGTTCAGCTGCGTGCGATCTCTGAGTGTTCTGTTCAGCTGCGTGCGATCTCTGAGTGTTCTGTTCAACTGCGAGCGATCTCTGAGTGTTCTGTTCAGCTGGGCGGGCGATCTCTGAGCGTTCTGTTCAGCGGCACGCGCGATCTCTGAGCGTTCTGTTCAGCGGCATGCGCTATCTGAGTGTTCTGTTCAGCTGCGAGCGAGATCTCTGAGTGTTCTGTTCAGCTGCGAGCGAGATCTCTGAGTGTTCTGTTCAGCTGCGAGCGAGATCTCTGAGTGTTCTGTTCAGCTGCGTGCGATCTCTGAGTGTTCTGCTCAGCTGCGCGCGAGATCTCTGAGTGTTCTTTTCAGCTGCACGCGCGATCTCTGAGTGTTCTGTTCAGCGGCATGCGCTATCTGAGTGTTCTGTTCAGCTGCGTGCGATCTCTGAGTGTTCTGCTCAGCTGCGCGCGAGATCTCTGAGTGTTCTTTTCAGCTGCGAGCGATGTCTGAGTGTTCTGTTCAGCTGCGAGCGAGATCTCTGAGTGTTCTGTTCAGCTGCGAGCGAGATCTCTGAGTGTTCTGTTCAGCTGCGTGCGATCTCTGAGTGTTCTGTTCAGCTGCGCGCGCGATCTCTGGGTGTTCTGTTCAGCTGCGAGCGATGTCTGAGTGTTTTGTTCAGCTGCGTGCGATCTCTGAGTGTTCTGTTCAGCTGCGCACGCGATCTCTGAGTGTTCTGTTCAGCCGGGGGCGCGATCTCTGAGTGTTTTGTTCAGCCGGGGGCGCGATCTCTGAGTGTTTTGTTCAGCCGCTGGCGCGATCTCTGAGAGTTCTGCTCAGCTGCGCGTGCGATCTCTGAGTGTTCTGTTCAGCTGCGTGCGATCTCTGAGTGTTCTGTTCAACTGCGAGCGATCTCTGAGTGTTCTGTTCAGCTGCGCGGGCGATCTCTGAGTGTTCTGTTCAGCTGCGCGGGCGATCTCTGAGTGTTCTGTTCAGCTGCGCGGGCGATCTCTGAGTGTTCTGTTCAGCTGCGCGCGCGATCTCTGAGTGTTCTGTTCAGCTGCGCGCGCGATCTCTGAGTGTTCTGTTCAGCTGCGAGCGATCTCTGGGTGTTCTGTTCAGCCGCGTGCGCGATCTCTGAGTGTTCTGTTCAGCTGCGAGCGATCTCTGAGTTTTCTGTTCAGCTGCGCGCGATCTCTGAGTGTTCTGTTCAGCTGCGCGCAATCTCTGAGTGTTCTGTTCAGCCGGGGGCGCGATCTCTGAGTGTTCTGCTCAGCTGCGCGTGCGATCTCTGAGTGTTCTGTTCAGCTGTGCGGGATCTCTGAGTGTTTTGTTCAGCCGCGGGCGCGATCTCTGAGTGTTCTGTTCCATTGCGAGCGATCTCTGTGTGTTCTGTTCAGCTGCGTGTGCGATGTCTGAGTGTTCTGTTCAGCTGCGTGCGATCTCTGAGTGTTCTGTTCAGCTGCGAGCGATCTCTGAGTGTTCTGCTCAGCTGCGCGAGCGATCTCTGAGTGTTCTGCTCAGCTGCGCGTGCGATCTCTGAGTGTTCTGTTCAGCTGTGTGCGATCTCTGAGTGTTCTGTTCAACTGCGAGCGATCTCTGAGTGTTCTGTTCAGCTGCGCGGGCGATCTCTGAGCGTTCTGTTCAGCGGCACGCGCGATCTCTGAGTGTTCTGTTCAGCGGCATGCGCTATCTGAGTGTTCTGTTCAGCTGCGTGTGATCTCTGAGCGTTCTTTTCAGCTGCGCACGATCTCTGATAGTTCTTTTCAGCTGCACGCGCGATCTCTGAGTGTTCTGTTCAGCGGCATGCGCTATCTGAGTGTTCTGTTCAGCTGCGAGCGATCTCTGAGTGTTCTGCTCAGCTGCGAGCGATGTCTGAGTGTTCTGTTCAGCTGCGAGCGAGATCTCTGAGTGTTCTGTTCAGCTGCGAGCGAGATCTCTGAGTGTTCTGTTCAGCTGCGTGCGATCTCTGAGTGTTCTGTTCAGCTGCGAGCGATCTCTGAGTGTTCTGCTCAGCTGCGCGTGCGATCTCTGAGTGTTCTGCTCAGCTGCGCGTGCGATCTCTGAGTTTTCTGTTCAGCCGCGTGCGCGATCTCTGAGTGTTCTGTTCAGCTGCGAGCGATCTCTGAGTTTTCTGTTCAGCTGCGCGCGATCTCTGAGTGTTCTGTTCAGCCGGGGGCGCGATCTCTGAGTGTTCTGCTCAGCTGCGCGTGCGATCTCTGAGTGTTCTGTTCAGCTGTGCGGGATCTCTGAGTGTTTTGTTCAGCCGCGGGCGCGATCTCTGAGTGTTCTGTTCCACTGCGAGCGATCTCTGTGTGTTCTGTTCAGCTGCGTGTGCGATGTCTGAGTGTTCTGTTCAGCTGCGTGCGATCTCTGAGTGTTCTGTTCAGCTGCGAGCGATCTCTGAGTGTTCTGCTCAGCTGCGCGTGCGATCTCTGAGTGTTCTGTTCAGCTGCGTGCGATCTCTGAGTGTTCTGTTCAACTGCGAGCGATCTCTGAGTGTTCTGTTCAGCTGCGCGGGCGATCTCTGAGCGTTCTGTTCAGCGGCACGCGCGATCTCTGAGTGTTCTGTTCAGCGGCATGCGCTATCTGAGTGTTCTGTTCAGCTGCGTGCGATCTCTGAGTGTTCTGTTCAGCTGCGTGTGATCTCTGAGCGTTCTTTTCAGCTGCGCACGATCTCTGATAGTTCTTTTCAGCTGCACGCGCGATCTCTGAGTGTTCTGTTCAGCGGCATGCGCTATCTGAGTGTTCTGTTCAGCTGCGAGCGATCTCTGAGTGTTCTGTTCAGCTGCGAGCGAGATCTCTGAGTGTTCTGTTCAGCTGCGAGCGAGATCTCTGAGTGTTCTGTTCAGCTGCGAGCGAGATCTCTGAGTGTTCTGTTCAGCTGCGTGCGATCTCTGAGTGTTCTGTTCAGCTGCGTGCGATCTCTGAGTGTTCTGCTCAGCTGCGCGCGAGATCTCTGAGTGTTCTTTTCAGCTGCACGCGCGATCTCTGAGTGTTCTTTTCAGCGGCATGCGCTATCTGAGTGTTCTGTTCAGCTGCGTGCGATCTCTGAGTTTTCTGTTCAGCTGCGTGCGATGTCTGAGTGTTCTGTTCAGCTGCGAGCGAGATCTCTGAGTGTTCTGTTCAGCTGCGAGCGAGATCTCTGAGTGTTCTGTTCAGCTGCGTGCGATCTCTGAGTGTTCTGTTCAGCTGCGCGCGCGATCTCTGGGTGTTCTGTTCAGCTGCGCGCGCGATCTCTGGGTGTTCTGTTCAGCTGCGAGCGATGTCTGAGTGTTTTGTTCAGCTGCGTGCGATCTCTGAGTGTTCTGTTCAGCTGCGCACGCGATCTCTGAGTGTTCTGTTCAGCCGGGGGCGCGATCTCTGAGTGTTTTGTTCAGCCGGGGGCGCGATCTCTGAGTGTTTTGTTCAGCCGCTGGCGCGATCTCTGAGTGTTCTGCTCAGCTGCGCGTGCGATCTCTGAGTGTTCTGTTCAGCTGCGTGCGATCTCTGAGTGTTCTGTTCAACTGCGAGCGATCTCTGAGTGTTCTGTTCAGCTGCGCGGGCGATCTCTGAGCGTTCTGTTCAGCGGCACGCGCGATCTCTGAGTGTTCTGTTCAGCGGCATGCGCTATCTGAGTGTTCTGTTCAGCTGCGTGCGATCTCTGAGTGTTCTGTTCAGCTGCGTGTGATCTCTGAGCGTTCTTTTCAGCTGCGCACGATCTCTGATAGTTCTTTTCAGCTGCACGCGCGATCTCTGAGTGTTCTGTTCAGCGGCATGCGCTATCTGAGTGTTCTGTTCAGCTGCGAGCGATCTCTGAGTGTTCTGTTCAGCTGCGAGCGAGATCTCTGAGTGTTCTGTTCAGCTGCGAGCGAGATCTCTGAGTGTTCTGTTCAGCTGCGAGCGAGATCTCTGAGTGTTCTGTTCAGCTGCGTGCGATCTCTGAGTGTTCTGTTCAGCTGCGTGCGATCTCTGAGTGTTCTGCTCAGCTGCGCGCGAGATCTCTGAGTGTTCTTTTCAGCTGCACGCGCGATCTCTGAGTGTTCTTTTCAGCGGCATGCGCTATCTGAGTGTTCTGTTCAGCTGCGTGCGATCTCTGAGTTTTCTGTTCAGCTGCGTGCGATGTCTGAGTGTTCTGTTCAGCTGCGAGCGAGATCTCTGAGTGTTCTGTTCAGCTGCGCGGGCGATCTCTGAGCGTTCTGTTCAGCGGCACGCGCGATCTCTGAGTGTTCTGTTCAGCGGCATGCGCTATCTGAGTGTTCTGTTCAGCTGCGTGCGATCTCTGAGTGTTCTGTTCAGCTGCGTGTGATCTCTGAGCGTTCTTTTCAGCTGCGCACGATCTCTGATAGTTCTTTTCAGCTGCACGCGCGATCTCTGAGTGTTCTGTTCAGCGGCATGCGCTATCTGAGTGTTCTGTTCAGCTGCGAGCGATCTCTGAGTGTTCTGTTCAGCTGCGAGCGAGATCTCTGAGTGTTCTGTTCAGCTGCGAGCGAGATCTGAGTGTTCTGTTCAGCTGCGAGCGAGATCTCTGAGTGTTCTGTTCAGCTGCGTGCGATCTCTGAGTGTTCTGTTCAGCTGCGTGCGATCTCTGAGTGTTCTGTTCAGCTGCGTGCGATCTCTGAGTGTTCTGCTCAGCTGCGCGCGAGATCTCTGAGTGTTCTTTTCAGCTGCACGCGCGATCTCTGAGTGTTCTTTTCAGCGGCATGCGCTATCTGAGTGTTCTGTTCAGCTGCGTGCGATCTCTGAGTTTTCTGTTCAGCTGCGTGCGATGTCTGAGTGTTCTGTTCAGCTGCGAGCGAGATCTCTGAGTGTTCTGTTCAGCTGCGAGCGAGATCTCTGAGTGTTCTGTTCAGCTGCGTGCGATCTCTGAGTGTTCTGTTCAGCTGCGCGCGCGATCTCTGGGTGTTCTGTTCAGCTGCGCGCGCGATCTCTGGGTGTTCTGTTCAGCTGCGAGCGATGTCTGAGTGTTTTGTTCAGCTGCGTGCGATCTCTGAGTGTTCTGTTCAGCTGCGCACGCGATCTCTGAGTGTTCTGTTCAGCCGGGGGCGCGATCTCTGAGTGTTTTGTTCAGCCGGGGGCGCGATCTCTGAGTGTTTTGTTCAGCCGCTGGCGCGATCTCTGAGTGTTCTGCTCAGCTGCGCGTGCGATCTCTGAGTGTTCTGTTCAGCTGCGTGCGATCTCTGAGTGTTCTGTTCAACTGCGAGCGATCTCTGAGTGTTCTGTTCAGCTGCGCGGGCGATCTCTGAGTGTTCTGTTCAGCTGCGCGGGCGATCTCTGAGTGTTCTGTTCAGCTGCGCGGGCGATCTCTGAGTGTTCTGTTCAGCTGCGCGCGCGATCTCTGAGTGTTTTGTTCAGCTGCTGGCGCGATCTCTGAGTATTCTGTTCAGCTGCGCGCGCGATCTCTGAGTGTTCTGTTCAGCCGCGTGCGCGATCTCTGAGTGTTCTGTTCAGCTGCGAGCGATCTCTGAGTTTTCTGTTCAGCTGCGCGCGATCTCTGAGTGTTCTGTTCAGCCGGGGGCGCGATCTCTGAGTGTTCTGCTCAGCTGCGCGTGTGATCTCTGAGTGTTCTGTTCAGCTGTGCGGGATCTCTGAGTGTTTTGTTCAGCCGCGGGCGCGATCTCTGAGTGTTCTGTTCCACTGCGAGCGATCTCTGTGTGTTCTGTTCAGCTGCGTGTGCGATGTCTGAGTGTTCTGTTCAGCTGCGAGCGATCTCTGAGTGTTCTGTTCAGCTGCGTGTGCGATCTCTGAGTGTTCTGTTCAGCTGCGAGCGATCTCTGAGTGTTCTGCTCAGCTGCGCGTGCGATCTCTGAGTGTTCTGTTCAGCTGCGTGCGATCTCTGAGTGTTCTGTTCAACTGCGAGCGATCTCTGAGTGTTCTGTTCAGCTGCGCGGGCGATCTCTGAGTGTTCTGTTCAGCGGCACGCGCGATCTCTGAGTGTTCTGTTCAGCGGCATGCGCTATCTGAGTGTTCTGTTCAGCTGCGTGCGATCTCTGAGTGTTCTGTTCAGCTGCGTGTGATCTCTGAGCGTTCTTTTCAGCTGCGCACGATCTCTGATAGTTCTTTTCAGCTGCACGCGCGATCTCTGAGTGTTCTGTTCAGCGGCATGCGCTATCTGAGTGTTCTGTTCAGCTGCGAGCGATCTCTGAGTGTTCTGCTCAGCTGCGAGCGATGTCTGAGTGTTCTGTTCAGCTGCGAGCGAGATCTCTGAGTGTTCTGTTCAGCTGCGAGCGAGATCTCTGAGTGTTCTGTTCAGCTGCGTGCGATCTCTGAGTTTTCTGTTCAGCTGCGTGCGATCTCTGAGTGTTCTGCTCAGCTGCGCGCGAGATCTCTGAGTGTTCTGTTCAGCTGCGAGCGAGATCTCTGAGTGTTCTGTTCAGCTGCGAGCGAGATCTCTGAGTGTTCTGTTCAGCTGCGTGCGATCTCTGAGTGTTCTGTTCAGCTGCGCGCGCGATCTCTGGGTGTTCTGTTCAGCTGCGCGCGCGATCTCTGGGTGTTCTGTTCAGCTGCGAGCGATGTCTGAGTGTTTTGTTCAGCTGCGTGCGATCTCTGAGTGTTCTGTTCAGCTGCGCACGCGATCTCTGAGTGTTCTGTTCAGCTGCGCACGCGATCTCTGAGTGTTTTGTTCAGCCGGGGGCGCGATCTCTGAGTGTTTTGTTCAGCTGCGGATGGTCTCTGAGTGTTCTGTTCAGTTGCGCGCGATCTCTGAGTGTTCTATTCAGCTGCGGACGATCTCTGAGTGTTCTATTCAGCTGCGGACGATCTCTGAGTGTTCTGTTCAGCCGGGGGCGCGATCTCTGAGTGTTTTGTTCAGCCGGGGGCGCGATCTCTGAGTGTTCTGTTCAGCTGCGCGCGATCTCTGAGTGTTCTATTCAGCTGCGGACGATCTCTGAGTGTTCTATTCAGCTGCAGACGATCTCTGAGTGTTCTCTTCAGCTGCGCGCGATCTGAGTGTTCTGTTCAGCCACGGGCGCGATCTCTGAGTGTTCTATTCAGCCGCGCGCACGATCTCTGAGTGTTCTGTTCTGCTGCGCGTGCGATCTCTGAGTGTTCTGTTCAGCTGCGCGCGATCTCTGAGTGTTCTGTTCTGCCGCGCGTGCGATCTCTGAGTGTTCTGTTCTGCCGCGCGTGCGATCTCTGAGTGTTCTGTTCAGCTGCGCGCGATCTCTGAGTGTTCTATTCAGCTGCGGACGATCTCTGAGTGTTCTATTCAGCTGCGGACGATCTCTGAGTGTTCTATTCAGCTGCGGACGATCTCTGAGTGTTCTCTTCAGCTGCGCGCGATCTGAGTGTTCTGTTCAGCCACGGGCGCGATCTCTGAGTGTTCTATTCAGCCGCGCGCACGATCTCTGAGTGTTCTGTTCTACAGCTCGCGCGATCTCTGAGTGTTCTGTTCAGCTGCGCGCGATCTCTGTGTGTTCTGTTCTACAGCTCGCGCGATCTCTGAGTGTTCTGTTCACCTGCGTGCGATCTCTGAGAGTTCTGTTCACCTGCGTGCGATCTCTGAGTGTTCTGTTCACCTGCGCGTGCGATCTCTGAGTGTTCTGTTCACCTGCGCGCGATCTCTGAGTGTTCTGTTCAGCTGCGCGCGCGATCTCTGAGTGTTCTGTTCACCTGCGTGCGATCTCTGAGTGTTCTGTTCAGCTGCGCGTGCGATCTCTGAGTGTTCTGTTCACCTGCGCGTGCGATCTCTGAGTGTTCTGTTCACCTGCACGCGATCTCTGAGTGTTCTGTTCAGCTGCGCGCGCGATCTCTGAGTGTTCTGTTCACCTGCGTGCGATCTCTGAATGTTCTGTTCACCTGCGCATGCGATCTCTGAGTGTTCTGTTCACCTGCGTGCAATCTCTGAGAGTTCTGTTCACCTGCGTGCGATCTCTGAGTGTTCTGTTCACCTCCGTGCGATCTCTGAGTGTTCTGTTCACCTGCGTGCGATCTCTGAGTGTTCTGTTCAGCTGCGCGCGCGATCTCTGAGTGTTCTGTTCACCTGCGTGCGATCTCTGAATGTTCTGTTCACCTGCGCGTGCGATCTCTGAGTGTTCTGTTCACCTGCGTGCGATCTCTGAGTGTTCTGTTCACCTGCGTGCGATCTCTAAGAGTTCTGTTCAACTGCGTGCGATCTCTGAGTGTTCTGTTCACCTGCGCGTGCGATCTCTGAGTGTTCTGTTCACCTGCGCGCGATCTCTGAGTGTTTTATTCAGCTGCGCGCGATCTCTGAGTGTTCTGTTCAGCCGCGGGCGCGATCTCTGAGTGTTTTATTCAGCTGCGCGCGATCTCTGAGTGTTCTGTTCAGCCGCGGGCGCGATCTCTGAGTGTTTTGTTCAGCTGCGCGCGCAATCTCTGAGTGTTCTGGTCTGCTGCGCGCGATCTCTGAGTGTTCTGTTCAGCTGCGAGCGATCTCTGAGTGTTCTGTTTAGCCGCGGGCGCGATCTCTGTGTGTTCTGTTCAGCTGCGCGCGGGATCCCTGAGTGTTCTGTTCAGCCGGGGGCGCGATCTCTGAGTGTTCTGTTCAGCTGCGAGCGATCTCTGAGTGTTCTGTTCAGCTGCGGACGATCTCTGAGTGTTCTATTCAGCTGCGGACGATCTCTGAGTGTTCTGGTCTGCTGCGCGTGCGCAATCTCTGAGTGTTCTATTCAGCCACGCGCGATCTCTGAGTGTTCTGTTCAGCCGCGTGCGATCTCTGAGTGTTCTGTTCAGCTGCGCACGCGATCTCTGAGTGTTCTGTTCTGCTGCGCGTGCGGTCTCTGGGTGTTCTGTTCAGCCGCGTGCGCAATCTCTGAGTGTTCTATTCAGCCACGCGCGATCTCTGAGTGTTCTGTTCAGCCGCGTGCGATCTCTGAGTGTTCTGTTCAGCTGCGCGCACGATCTCTGAGTGTTCTGTTCAGCTGCGCGCGATCTCTGAGTGTTCTATTCAGCTGCGGACGATCTCTGAGTGTTCTCTTCAGCTGCGCGCGATCTCTGAGTGTTCTGTTCACCTGCGCGTGCGATCTCTGAATGTTCTGTTCACCTGCGTGCGATCTCTAAGAGTTCTGTTCACCTGCGTGCGATCTCTGAGTGTTCTGTTCACCTGCGCGTGCGATCTCTGAGTGTTCTGTTCACCTGCGCGTGATCTCTGAGTGTTCTGTTCAGCTGCGCGCGATCTCTGAGTGTTCTGTTCAGCTGCGCGCGATCTCTGAGTGTTCTGTTCAGCTGCGCGCGCGATCTCTGAGTGTTCTGTTCACCTGCGCGTGCGATCTCTGAGTGTTCTGTTCACCTGCGCGCGATCTCTGAGTGTTCTGTTCAGCCGCGGGCGCGATCTCTGAGTGTTTTGTTCAGCTGCGCGCGCAATCTCTGAGTGTTCTGGTCTGCTGCGCGCGATCTCTGAGTGTTCTGTTCAGCTGCGAGCGATCTCTGAGTGTTCTGTTTAGCCGCGGGCGCGATCTCTGAGTGTTCTGTTCAGCTGCGCACGATCCCTGAGTGTTCTGTTCAGCCGCGGGCGCGATGTCTGAGTGTTCTGTTCAGCTGCGCGTGCGATCTCTGAGTGTTCTGTTCAGCTGCGAGCGATCTGAGTGTTCTGTTCAGCTGCGTGCATGATCTCTGAGTGTTCTGTTCAGCTGCGCACGATCCCTGAGTGTTCTGTTCAGCCGCGGGCGCGATCTCTGAGTGTTCTGTTCAGCTGCGTGCATGATCTCTGAGTGTTCTGTTCAGCTGCGCACGATCTCTGAGTGTTCTGTTCTGCTGCGCGTGCGGTCTCTGGGTGTTCTGTTCAGCCGCGTGCGCAATCTCTGAGTGTTCTATTCAGCCACGCGCGATCTCTGAGTGTTCTGTTCAGCCGCGTGCGATCTCTGAGTGTTCTGTTCAGCTGCGCGCACGATCTCTGAGTGTTCTGTTCAGCTGCGCGCGATCTCTGAGTGTTCTATTCAGCTGCGGACGATCTCTGAGTGTTCTCTTCAGCTGCGCGCGATCTGAGTGTTCTGTTCAGCCACGGGCGCGATCTCTGAGTGTTCTATTCAGCCGCGCGCACGATCTCTGAGTGTTCTGTTCTACAGCTCGCGCGATCTCTGAGTGTTCTGTTCAGCTGCGCGCGATCTCTGTGTGTTCTGTTCTACAGCTCGCGCGATCTCTGAGTGTTCTGTTCACCTGCGTGCGATCTCTGAGTGTTCTGTTCACCTGCGCGTGCGATCTCTGAGTGTTCTGTTCACCTGCGCGCGATCTCTGAGTGTTCTGTTCAGCTGCGCGTGATCTCTGAGTGTTCTGTTCAGCTGCGCGCGCGATCTCTGAGTGTTCTGTTCACCTGCGTGCGATCTCGGAGTGTTCTGTTCACCTGCGTGCAATCTCTGAGAGTTCTGTTCACCTGCGTGCGATCTCTGAGTGTTCTGTTCACCTGCGCGTGCGATCTCTGAGTGTTCTGTTCACCTGCGTGCGATCTCTAAGAGTTCTGTTCACCTGCGTGCGATCTCTGAGTGTTCTGTTCACCTGCGCGTGCGATCTCTGAGTGTTCTGTTCACCTGCGCGTGATCTCTGAGTGTTCTGTTCAGCTGCGCGCGATCTCTGAGTGTTCTGTTCAGCTGCGCGCGATCTCTGAGTGTTCTGTTCAGCTGTGCGCGCGATCTCTGAGTGTTCTGTTCACCTGCGCGTGCGATCTCTGAGTGTTCTGTTCACCTGCGCGCGATCTCTGAGTGTTCTGTTCAGCCGCGGGCGCGATCTCTGAGTGTTTTGTTCAGCTGCGCGCGCAATCTCTGAGTGTTCTGGTCTGCTGCGCGCGATCTCTGAGTGTTCTGTTCAGCTGCGAGCGATCTCTGAGTGTTCTGTTTAGCCGCGGGCGCGATCTCTGAGTGTTCTGTTCAGCTGCGCACGATCCCTGAGTGTTCTGTTCAGCCGCGGGCGCGATGTCTGAGTGTTCTGTTCAGCTGCGCGTGCGATCTCTGAGTGTTCTGTTCAGCTGCGAGCGATCTGAGTGTTCTGTTCAGCTGCGTGCATGATCTCTGAGTGTTCTGTTCAGCTGCGCACGATCCCTGAGTGTTCTGTTCAGCCGCGGGCGCGATCTCTGAGTGTTCTGTTCAGCTGCGTGCATGATCTCTGAGTGTTCTGTTCAGCTGCGCACGATCTCTGAGTGTTCTGTTCAGCTGCACGCGCGATCTCTGAGTGTTCTGTTCTGCTGCGCGTGCGATCTCTGTGTGTTCTGTTCTGCTGCGCGTGCGATCTCTGTGTGTTCTGTTCAGCTGCGCGCGCGATGTCTGAGTGTTCTGTTCTGCTGCGCATGCGATCTCTGTGTGTTCTGTTCAGCTGCGCGTGCGATCTCTGAGTGTTCTGTTCAGCCGCGGGCGCGATCTCTGAGTGTTCTGTTCAGCCCCGTGCGCAATCTCTGTGTGTTCTGTTCTGCTGCGCGTGCGATCTCTGTGTGTTCTGTTCAGCTGCGCGCGCGATCTCTGAGTGTTCTGTTCAGCTGCGCGTGCGATCTCTGAGTGTTCTGTTCAGCTGCGCACGATCTCTGAGTGTTCTGTTCTGCTGCGCGCGATCTCTGAGTGTTCTGTTCAGCTTCGCGCACGATCTCTGAGTGTTCGGTTCAGCTGCGCACGTGATCACTGAGTGTTCTGTTTAGCTGCGCACGTGATCTCTGAGTGTTCTGTTCAGCTGCGTGCGATCTCTGAGGGTTCTGTTCTGCTGCGTGTGCAATGTCTATGTGTTCTGTTCTGCTGCGTGTGCGATGTCTGAGTGTTCTGTTCTGCTGCGTGTGCAATGTCTGAGTGTTCTGTTCTGCTGCGTGTGCGATGTCTGAGTGTTCTGTTCAGCCGCGTGTGCGATCTCTGGGTGTTCTGTTCAGCTGCGTGCGATCTCTGGGTGTTCTGTTCAGCTGCGTGCGATCTCTGGGTGTTCTGTTCAGCTGCGTGTGATGTCTGAGCGGTCTGTTCAGCTGCGTGTGCGATCTCTGAGTGTTCTGTTCAGCTGCGTGCGATCTCTGAGCGGTCTGTTCAGCTGCATGCGACGTCTGAGCGTTCTGTTCAGCTGCGTGCGACCTCTGAGCGTTCTGTTCAGGTGCGTTTGATCTGAGTGTTCTGTTCAGCTGCAAGCCCAATCTCTGAGTGTTCTTTTCAGCTGCACGCGCGATCTGAGTGTTTTGTTCTGCTGCGTGTGCGATGTCTGAGTGTTCTGTTCAGCTGGGTGCGCGATCTCTGAGTGTTCTTTTCTTACTGCGCGAGCCATCTCTGAGTGTTCTGTTCAGCTGCACGCGCGATCTTTGAGTGTTCTGTTCAGCTACGCGCGATCTCTGAGTGTTTTTTTCGAGCTGCGTGTGCGATCTCTGAGTGTTCTTTTCGTGCTGCTCGCGGCATCTGAGTGTTATTTTCGAGCTGCGCGCGCCATCTCTGAGTGTTCTGTTCAGCTGCGCGCGCCATCTCTGAGTTTTCTGTTCAGCTGCGCGCGCAATCTCTGAGTGTTCTGTTCAGCTGCGCACGCGATCTCTGAGTGTTCTGTCAGCAGGAGCTGTAGCCGAGATGTTACTGTGCTGTACCCTTTTTTCCCGTCACAGTAATACCGGATGTATGTCACAGCGGCTACTGTGCCGGTACACCCAGCAGCACAGCGGCTACTGCCTGTACACACAGCAGAACAGCGGCTACTGTGCCGGTACACCCACCAGAACAGCGGCTACTCTGCCGGTACACACAGCAGAACAGCGGCTACTGTGCCGGTACACCCACCAGAACAGCGGCTACTGTGCCGGTACACAAAGCCGAACAGCGGGTAATTAAATTAAATGTTGGATGTGTTTGTGTGTTAAAGTGTTGTGATTTTTATTGTACATGGCGTGACCAATTACCACGAACATCATCCATGGTCCAAATTATCCAATGTTCAACACTTTATATTCCTGTAGTCATGAAAAGTGCATTTTCTATAAAAAAAATCTACTAGGTAACATTTTTCTATTTTAATTGTTTTAATTACATTTTAGAATACACAGATAATATTATGACCACAATATTTCTGTCCATTCTCTCAACTTCACTGACCATACAGCAGCCCTTTGTTCTACAGTTACAGACTGCAGTCCATATGATGCTTTGGAAACTTTTTTGACCCCTTTCATCCTTCAATGGGCAGATCCCTACCAGGTGTTGTTGCAATAGTACAGAGCCTGTAGTAGCAACGTCACAGTGTTTTTGAAGGTGCAATTTAAGAAAAAATCCCTAATGTTGCTTTAATTTAATTACCATTAATGGTATTTTTCCTCCTTATCCATATCAATCCTCCACATATATAGTGATTTAAATGTTGCATGAGGCGGGTTGTGTATTTTCTTTTGAATGTTTCCCACACGGAGTTTACTGTGCACCACCTTTCCAAATCAGAGACGCCACTCGTGATCATGTAAGGTAAGTTAGGCCGTGTCCACATGTACTGTTAGGCAATGTTATTTTTACTTTTTGTTTCAGTAATTAGCTATACTGACTATGTTTATCGGGAAAACAGGCAAAAGTACAGAATTTGCGTCAGTGACAGAACTCAAAGAAAAAGCAAACGATTCACAATGTCCATACTGCACGAAGACGACGGCATGCTCAGATCGACATCTCTCTTCCAAACATTTGAAATTTGCCATATATTACACACATAATAATGAAGGTAAGCATTTGCTATTGTATACTTTGCTATGAGAGTTCAGAGATAATCACCACAAATGTAAATAAAAGGTTTTGTATCGTTGTGTAAATCTCATTAGCTATTGTGTTATTACATTAAGGTTACATTTAAGTTTGTGTTGTCCTTTATGGATGAACTAAACACTCCATACACGCATTTTTACGTGTCAGCAGCATGTCAACTTTCAGGTATATTCAGTATAACTATTTTATTATTAATTATTAAATATGAATTATCGCATTGATAAATATAAGACCATAGCTCTACTATTGTATCAATGAATCATTATTTAATGATAGAACAAGCATTATTTTCAGATTTTATAAAAATTCTAAACGAATGCTAGTTAATGCTAGTTCTTGTTTCATGTATTATACTTAATGATTAATTGTTACATTACCTAACCATTTAGTATGGCTTATTAAGTATTGTAAATTAATGTACCCTTATTGTAAATTGTTCATGAGATTTTTAGTAACACAAAAAATAATAAAATTTGTTATAAGTAATCTACAGAGTTCAACTGTCCACATTATATGGAGGGTTAAATTATATAGGATAACGCTGGGGTTCCAAAACAAACTTTGTAATGTTACACGGAAAATCAGTGCTACCTTGATGAATAACAGTGACGTACACAAAACCAGAGGCAGTAGGGGGAAAATGTTCAAAACATATCACCTAAGAAGATTCATAGCACATATGTAAATTTATTTGATGTTCAGACATTCATCAAACATATGTGTTGAGTAAAAAAAGAACACTGTTCGCTTTATATGGATGGTTAAAGTGTATATCTGATGTTAACCTGAGAATTTACTGAACATGAAACAGGTATAATACAGTTATAGACATGATTCTGACACCATTCTGTACCTGGAGTTTAACTGGATTAGTTTTTGAATAAGGCAAGTGTTAGGATTAGAGCCAGGTGTGTGGTAGGGTCACAAATATGTTTTGGGTTCAGGTTAAGTTTAAGGTAAGGTAGGGGTTTGCTTTATAGAAGTACCATATTTATAAAATATTTCATATAACATATTTACAATAAATTTACTTAATATGTCAGGATATTTATTTCAGTGTATTCAATGTATTGCTTTTGTCAATCCTGCTACCTCACTGATATGTTTTAACGTGGTACTAATCTGTGAAGAGTTTATCATTCATAACAACCACTCAAAATCAGAGGTTATTGTACTGTTAGATATGCAAGTCAATGTTCATATTTGTAAAAGACTATGAGACCCTTTAGGTATCAAGCTTTGCACACTCACTAACACTGAATATTTTACACTCTCATAAACATTATGAAACCTCTTATACACTACCAAAACTGTTACACTGATATATGTATGTATACACTGAGTCAGTTTGATATTGGGCGTAAGAGGATTCATAGTGTGAGTAAGTGTTTTGGTGTATAATATGTTCGATAATGTTTGTGATTGTATATAATACTCAGTGTGAGACAGTGTGTTAGTGAGTGTAAGAGGATAGGATAATGTATGTGAGACTGAAATTTGAATATTGGCCTAAAGGGCCTCTCATATTATATTCTGACATATGACTTCCTTTCAGAGAAATTTACAATACCATGCTTGTGTGCAGAGGTGAAGGATTCCATAAGAAGCCATTGGCATTGCCCCTGGTGTGGGAAAATTATTCTTAAACATGTAAATTTTCAAGTTCATTTAAATTCTTATGATAAGATTTCCTTATAAAACACATTTTTCATTGCTGACCTAAAAATGATTTAATAATTAATTATTACATTACGTACCACCAACTAAACCTTTCATACAAATTGCAGCCTGTTCAACTAAAAAGGCAGAAGAAGCAGGTAAGTTTTCTTTTCTACATGTTAAAACATATGTTTAAGTACTGCGCTTGCAAATCAAGAAAAATGTTGGTCTTAAATACTAATGTTGGCAGAAGAAATGTAAGATAGCAAGTCATACACTAAATGTTAAAGCTACTACAGTTTAAGAAATCAGTTTAACACTGATTCCTTGTAATAAATGGCCACATGTTAAGTTTTATAGAGGCTTTACCTTATGTCAGAATGTATAATATGTAATCTATGATGTATAAACTTCCAAAATTATTTTTGAAGAATGTCGGCTTTATTATTTAAGGGTTTTGTAGAGAACAAAAAGTTTTGAATGCAGTATTTGAAATTACTTTGTAAGTTCAACATTAGTTCACAATTATAAATTCATTTTATAGGCCTTGTTGATTCTGTGTTTTCATAGTAAGAAGTAATCCTGTTTCATTAAAACACTTGAGCAGTTAGCTCTGATTTAGATCTAAAAGATTACCACAGATGTCATCATCATAATCATCATCATATTCTTCTTTGCTGCTTAATCCATTTCAGGGTGTCTATGAGCACAGATGTGATTGGGTTTAATATTTTTGAATGTTTTAGGAAATAAAATATTAACTTTTGTGAGAAAAACTCAAGATTGCCAAAACAAATTTGTAAGAAGAAAATCTGCACATAGCACATATGTAATTTTTTGATGTTCAGACATTCATCAAACATAAATATTTGTTGAGTAAAATCCCTATACATTACTTTTAGTTATGAAGCAGTTTGGAATCATTTTATCTAATATTTTTGATAAATTGATAATACAGTCCTGAAACATATGAACACTACATAAATGTTGCTAAAATAACTAAAATAATAATAATAATAATAATAATGTTATGGAAAGATTACATTTAATAGATTAAATATTTTACATCCTTGATAAAACAAGCCTTTTGTGAAAATGTGTTAATATGAAATGATTATAAACAAATTACTCTTACTGTGAGTACATTTACTCAGCTTTTTAATCTGTTTAGTCATTCTAAAAACGAATGTTTTTTTTTTTTTAAATTCATTAATTATATTACTTTTTGCTTTAAGTTGTTCATGGGAAACTGACATAACCAGACAAGTCCTAAGTCAGCTGGTGTGGAATGATCCTGAAGTCTTTGAGCTTCGTTGACAAAAAAAAACATATCATTTTAAGTGTGACATTATGCGTAAAAAGTCACTTACAAAAAGTTTCAGACAATTAGTCCCAAGAAAGTTTTGAAACCTGCTGTGAACATAACACCCTTCAAGTATATGGGATTATTCCACCAATGCCTTTTAAGCATATGACTATGACTTTTTTAAACACGGCAGTGGCAGAACAACTTAACCGAGAACTGGCCTCAAGTCTGTATTTTCTTTGTAATATGAAAGACAGGCATTTTATGTTTTCCTTAAGACTGATATTTCACCTGCATAACCAGAAATTCAAAGAAGACATGATGAGAATTTCATTGGACCAATTGGAAGTAGATAGCGGAAGTGGAAGACTTGGTATTTCTGAAAAAGGTTTGTACATTTTATTTGCTTTTTCATAATTTGAATCAGTAAAAGTTAAAGAAATAGTTTTAATTATAATTGGCAGCAAGTGCAGTCTAGAAAGAGGGGGTAAATGAAGGCATGGAAATGATAGAGTTGCCCCAAGAAGAAGAGAACAAAAAGAGCTGCCAGCACTTTTCAGTTGGTCTTTTTCAAATAGACCAATAAAAGAGGTAAGTTAATTTTTTTGTTATATTAATAAAGTACGTTGTACAATACGTGCTTTTAGAAATGTTGTAATGTCTATAATGTTTAGGAAAAATTAGCAGTCCTTTTTGCTGAACAAAGGAGGAGCATCTAACCTTAATAAGGATTGGAAACTGCACCGTCAACCTTCATGATCTAAAGTGTTTGTGCCCCCCTGAAATAATGAATACCAAGAAGCAGTAATTAGGAAAAATCAGAATGCCTTGGCTGACGGATAACGTGAGTATTAATATCACAAGTGCTCTCTATACTTAACAGAAATCAACTCAAAAAATATTAATTGAGCTTGCTTTTCTCACAGGTAGTAGACACCAGACTTTCTCAGCTGGTTGAAGGAGCACAGAATATACATTTTTCTAACTTATATATTATTGTTGTGATTATGAATTTCTGCAGAATAAACAATTGAGGACCAGGACAAGGAATTGTTATGGTATATATTTTTTTCATTCCACCTTACAAATAAAGCATAAACTTTTGTTTCTGGATCTTGTTTGTTGGATATTATTTGGTACTGCTTTTTAACTACTTAGTATCACTGAGTAGGCTACACAGTGGAAATATGGGTAGCCTCGTTGTTCTTAAGCTTTAATATTAACTAAAGATTTATAAATCCCTGCTGTCAACAAACATTAAATGTACTCATTTAAATGTGAAGTTTGTTTATTCTAATGTTTACTCAAAAGGATTGTCTTCAGAAATTATTTCAGAAGCTTGGTTTTGGACAAATTCATATGCTGCATCCACAACTAAGAGTTTTACTTTTATTATAATGGTCTTTATTCCCAGTAAGGCATTTCAGAACGTTTGGGACTTGAGCTCTTGGAATCAGTCAGATTCAGATAACTGTGGGGTATTTGTTTGCGCGGTAGGCACCTATCACGGATTGTTACATCATATGTACTATGTGAATATGCCACTCCAAATGTTTCCTTATGTTAAAATAGATGGCTGAATTGGAAGTGAGGAATATCAAAGCTGCAAATGAAACTGTTTCAGAAACAACTGCTTCACCTGCATGAATATTATGCAGCTTCATTAGCAGCAGAAGCTATTCTGCCTGTAAGTTGATGATTAGTTTATTTATATAACCAGCATCTTCAATTAAAATTCCATGCTCTGCCACCCAGTAATAATTTTTTAATCATTTTTTTATTACAGACACTTGCAACAGGTGACACAGTTTGCTTGGCTGGCAAAATGTATGCATGCACGTACCAGAGTATGTCTGGACAGAAAGGAGAGAGGTACATTCTACATACTCCTTAACACTTTATTTTAATTCAGATGTTTAGGTCAAATTTGTGTTTTGACTAATTTAATTTAATTGTGAACTTATTTAGATCCCTGTATCCAGATGTTTCTAAATTTACCTGGGTACAGTGTGACGTATGTGAAAACTGGCTTCATACAGACTGTGCAGGTGTACAGCAAGAAAACCTTCAGGATACAAGTTTTAAATGTGGATGTGACATACCTTCGCCTTACCCATATACAAAGTATGTGACCAATCTATGTTGTATTTTACAAATGACAAATTCTACAAACCAATTATACTGGCCAAAGCAGCCATTTAGTGAATTTACATATGTTTACTTCCAGTCTCCTCTCAGTCCTGAAAGAGAAGGGTTTGAGAGTCTTGATCAGTGATGAAGAAATCCAGGTAATTCTTCTTTGTTTTCTAATAAATATAATTTATTTTTCTTTTTTTTTTTATTTACTGCTGTGCCTTTGATGTACAGTTCTGTTGAGTTATGCTTGAGGAATATCTGAGTGCATAAAGAATTGCTCTGAGTGCAGGAGCAAAAATAAAATCATACCCAGTGTTCCTTTAATTCAGTTATTCCAAAATATGTTTTAAAAAGAAATATATTATGATAAGGTGCACTATATATGTGGATGTCCACTTTTAATTAGCAAATTCACCAAATATTAACATTCACAGGTGTTCAGTTGTGTGCAGACAGCTTGTAAAATCTCCATAGAAGAGTGGATAGGATAGATTCAAGAAATAAATGCATATCAGAATTGTTCTTTTGCTAATCATACAATTATATTTTCAATAGGAGTTACATAGACAACTATTCAGTGGCAAAAAGAAGTCAGGGCAAATGTTCCTGTGGAGCCATCCCAACAAATGTATGAAGCTTCGGACCATACTTAGACCTAGACTATCTAAATTTAGTACAGAACGGGTGAGACATATTAGGTTTTCTTACTTTTGCTCTTCTCCATATTTCCAAAATAAATCTTGTACAATTTAAAGTACTGTTTGTACATATTTATGTGTATATTTTTTCCAGATTGATGAGATGTATAAAATAATCCACACTGCTTTAGGCATGGACAAGAAGGACCTTGGAAGTGTTGACATTATTCTAGATGTTATGCTGCCAGAGGTAGGGAATTCAATAATGCTATAGTATGAATCATTACAATAGAATTGGTACCTTAACAACAATTGGATAAAATACTGCTAAATGTTATTATTAACGACTATTAATTTTATATTTACTACCACTGCAGGTGACTCTTAAAATATTGAACAAGCATGAAGGCTTCTATCGATACCAAAGAGAGGTGTCTCTTGCTACTCCAGGTGTCATTATTTGAATAAGAATGACAAAGGCTGCTTGATACATAAGCTTTATTGTAAAAGGTTATTCAAGTTTTATTTGTTACTTTTTGTTATATGTATATTGAGAGAAAATCCCAGTTTCGTGAGTTCTCATATCTAAGCTTTGGGATGAGATAGGCTGAAAATAATCACACCCCTGTGTAAGTCAGGGAATCCTTAATCAACAACGTTAGTTTGGAGGAGATCTGAGTTGGTCAAAAATTTTGTCTAAAAAACACAAAGGGTATTAGTATTTTTTTTAGTTAAAATCATGACCTCTTCAGATCTTTTTCAAACCCACACAGTGTGTCAGGGAGGTTCTGGCGAAGACAGTGGTGTGGTTATTTTCGCTCTACCACATCCCAAAGCTGAGATATGGGGATCTCTTCTAGTCCATAAAATGTATAACTGCATATATCAAGATGGCATTCCTATTTCCAGTGAAGCTAGGTAAACACATGAGTAGAGGGGTGCAATCAGAAAAGCCTCCTCAATCCAATATGTCCTACATTGAATTTGTATTTGGTCAGGGGGTCTCAGTTCTAATAAATTAAAGAAGATATAAAATGTGAGACTTAGGGATGTCAGAAGAAGCCTCATCATTGCAATATATTCAACACCAATTAACCTATTGAGAGAAAATCGAAGTTACATCAGTTCTCATATCTCAGCTTTGGGATGAGATAGGCTGAAAATAATCACACCCCTGTGTAAGTTAGGGCCTCCTTAATCAACAACTTGAGTTTGGAGGAAATCTGACTCTGTGAAAAATTTAGTCTAAATAAACACAAAGGAGTTTTTTTTAGACAAAATTTTTGACCGTCTCAGATTTTTTCCAAACTCATGATGTTGATTGAGCAGGTCCTGACTTACACAGGGGTGTGATTATTTTCAGCCTATCTCATCCCAAAGCTGAGATATGAGGACTAACGTAACTAGGATTTTCGCTCAGTATGTTTATTGGTGTTGAATATATTAGAATTAAATTTATGAGCTTGTTATACGTCCAATAAAGCAAAATACAGATGCAATGTAGGATATATTGGACTGACTAGGCTTTTCTGATCGCACCCTTCTACTCATGTGTTTACCTAGCTTCAATGGAAGTAGGAATCCCATCATGAAATTAATTTGCAGTTATACATTTTATGCAGCACAACATGTCCCTATATCTCAGCTTTGTGATGTGGTAGGGCAAAAATTACCACACCACTGTCTTCGTCAGGACCTACCTGACACACGGTGTGGGTTTGAAGAAGATCTGAGAAGGTCACATATTTTACCCAAAAGAGCACTAAAGGGTACCCCTTTGTGTTTTTTTAGACAAAATTTTTGACCGTCTCAGATTTCTTCCAAATGTTGATTGAGCAGGTCCTGACTTACACAGGGGTGTGATTATTTTCAGCCTATCTCATCCCAAAGCTGAGATATGAGGACTAACGTAACTGGGATTTTCTCTCAATAGGTTTGTTGGTGTTGAATATATTGGAATTAAATTTATGAGTTTGTTATACGTCCAATAAAGCAAAATACAGATGCAATGTAGGTTATATTGGACTGACTAGGCTTTTCTGATCGCACCCTTCTAGTCATGTGTTTACCTAGCTTCACTGGAAGTAGGAATCCCATCATGAAATTTACAGTTTTACATTTTATGCAGCAAAACATGTCCCTATATCTCAGCTTTGGGATGTGGTAGGGCAACAATTACCACACCACTGTCTTCGTCAGGACCTCCCTGACACACGGTGTGGGTTTGAAGAAGATCTGAGGAGGTCACATTTTTCACCCAAAAAAACACTACCCCTTTGTGTTTTTTTAGACAAAATTTTTGACCGTCTCAGATTTCTTCCAAACTCACAATGTTGATTGAGCAGGCCCTGACTTACACAGGGGTGTGATTATTTTCAACCTATCTCATCCCAAAGCTGAGATATGAGGACTAACGTAACTGGGATTTTCTCTCAATAGGTTTATTGGTGTTGAATATTTTGGAATTAAATTTATGAACTTGTTATACGTCCAATAAAGCAAAATACAGATGCAATGTAGGTTATATTGGACTGACTAGGCTTTTCTGATCGCACCCTTCTACTCATGTGTTTACCTAGCTTCACTGGAAGTAAGAATCCCATCATGAAATTTAAAGTTATACATTTTATGCAGCACAACATGTCCCTAAATCTCAGCTTTGGGATGTGGTAGGGCAAAAATCACCACACCACTGTCTTCGTCAGGACCTCCCTGACACACGGTGTGGGTTTGAAGAAGATCTGAGGAGGTCACATTTTTCACCTAAAAAAAAAAACTAAGGGGTACCCCATTGTGGTTTTTTAGACTAAATTTTTGACCGTCTCAGACTTCTTCCAAACTCACGATGTTGATTGAGCAGGTCCTGACTTACACAGGGGTGTGATTATTTTTAGCCTATCTCATCCCAAAGCTGAGATATGAGGACTAACGTAACTGGGATTTTCTCTCAATAGGTTTGTTGGTGTTGAATATTTTGGAATTAAATTGATGAGCTTGTTATACGTCCAATAAAGCAAAATACAGATGCAGTGTAGGTTATATTAGACTGACTAGGCTTTTCTGATCACACCCTTCTACTCATGTGTTTACCTAGCTTCACTGAAAGTAAGAATCCCATCATGAAATTTATAGTTATACATTTTATGCAGCACAACATGATCCTATATCTCAGCTTTGGGATGTGGTAGGGCAACAATTACCACACCACTGTCTTCGTCAGGACCTCCCTGACACACGGTGTGGGTTTGAAGAAGATCTTAAGAGGTCACATTTTTCACCCAAAAAAAAACCACTAAGGGGTACCCCTTTGTGTTTTTTTAGACTAAATTTTTGACCGTCTCAGATTTCTTCCAAACTCACAATGTTGATTGAGCAGGTCCTGACTTACACAGGGGTGTGATTATTTTTTAGCCTATCTCATCCCAAAGCTGAGATATGAGGACTAACGTAACTGGGATTTTCTCTCAATAGGTTTATTGGTGTTGAATATATTGGAATTAAATTTATAAGCTTGTTATACGTCCAATAAAGCAAAATACAGATGCAATGTAGGATATATTGGACAGACTAGGCTTTTCTGATCGCACCCTTCTACTCGTATGTTTACCTAGCTTCACTGCGAGTAGGAATCCCATCATGAAATTTACAGTTATACATTTTATGCAGCACAACATGTGCCTATATCTCAGCTTTGGGATGTGGTAGAGCAACAATTACCACACCACTGTCATCGTCAGGACCTCCCTGACACACGGTGTGGGTTTGAAGAAGATTTGAGGAGGTCACATTTTTCACCTAAAAAAAAAAAACACTAAGGGGTACCCCTTTGTGTTTTTTTTAGACTAACTTTTTAACCGTCTCAGATTTCTTCCAAACTCACAATGTTGATTGAGCAGGTCCTGACTTACACAGGGGTGTGATTATTTTTTAGCCTATCTCATCCCAAAGCTGACATATGAGGACTAACGTAACTGGGATTTTCTCTCAATAGGTTTATTGGTGTTGAATATATTGGAATTAAATTTATAAGCTTGTTATACGTCCAATAAAGCAAATTACAGATGCAATGTAGGATATATTGGACGGACTAGGCTTTTCTGATCGCACCCTTCTACTCATGTGTTTACCTAGCTTCACTGGAAGTAAGAAACCCATCATGAAATTTACAGTTATACATTTTATGCAGCACAACATGTCCCTATATCTCAGCTTTGGGATGTGGTAGAGCAACAATTACCACACCACTGTAATCGTCAGGACCTCCCTGACACACGGTGTGGGTTTGAAGAAGATTTGAGGAGGTCACATTTTTCACCTAAAAAAAAAAAACACTAAGGGGTACCCCTTTGTGTTTTTTTTAGACTAACTTTTTAACCGTCTCAGATTTCTTCCAAACTCACGATGTTGATTGAGCAGGTCCTGACTTACACAGGGGTGTGATTATTTTTTAGCCTATCTCATCCCAAAGCTGACATATGAGGACTAACGTAACTGGGATTTTCTCTCAATAGGTTTATTGGTGTTGAATATATTGGAATTAAATTTATAAGCTTGTTATACGTCCAATAAAGCAAATTACAGATGCAATGTAGGATATATTGGACGGACTAGGCTTTTCTGATCGCACCCTTCTACTCATGTGTTTACCTAGCTTCACTGGAAGTAGGAATCCCATCATGAAATTTACAGTTATACATTTTATGCAGCACAACATGTCCCTATATCTCAGGTTTGGGATGTGGTAGGGCAAAAATTACCACACCACTGTCTTCGTCAGGACCTCCCTGACACACGGTGTGGGTTTGAAGAAGATTTGAGGAGGTCACATATTTCACCCAAAAAACACTAAGGGGTAACCCTTTGTGTTTTTTTAGACTAAATCTTTGACCGTCTCAGATTTCTTCCAAACTCACGATGCTGATTAAGCAGGTCCTGACTCACACAGGGGTGTGATTATTTTCAGCCTATCTCATCCCAAAGCTGAGATATGAGGACTAACGTAACTGGGATTTTCTCTCAATAGGTTTATTGGTGTTGAATATATTGGAATTAAATTTATGAGCTTGTTATACATCCAATAAAGCAAAATACAGATGCAATGTAGGTTATATTGGACTGACTAGGCTTTTCTGATCGCACCCTTCTACTCATGTATTTACCTAGCTTCACTGGAAGTAGGAATCCCATCATGAAATTTACAGTTATACATTTTATGCAGCACAAAATGTCCCTATATCTCAGCTTTGGGATGTGGTAGGGCAACAATTACCACACCACTGTCTTCGTCAGGACCTCCCAGACACACGGTGTGGGTTTGAAGAAGATCTGAGGAGGTCACATTTTTCACCCAAAAAAACACTAAGGGGTACCCCTTTGTGGTTTTTTAGACTAAATTTTTGACCGTCTCAGACTTCTTCCAAACTCACGATGTTGATTGAGCAGGTCCTGACTTACACAGGGGTGTGATTATTTTCAGCCTGTCTCATCCCAAAGCTGAGATATGAGGACTTACGTAACTGGGGTTTTCTCTCAATAGGTTTATTGGTGTTGAATATATTGGAATTAAATTCATGAACTTGTTATACGTCCAATAAAGCAAAATACAGATGCAATGTAGGATATATTGGACTGACTAGGCTTTTCTGATCGCACCCTTCTACTCATGTGTTTACCTAGCTTCACTGGAAGTAAAAATCCCATCATGAAATTTACAGTTATACATTTTATGCAGCACAACATGTCCCTATATCTCAGCTTTGGGATGTGGTAGGGCAACAATTACCACACCACTGTCTTCGTCAGGACCTCCCTGACACACGGTGTGGGTTTGAAGAAGATCTGAGGAGGTCACATTTTTCACCGTCTCAGATTTCTTCCAAACTCACGATGTTGATTAAGCAGGTCCTGACTTACACAGGGGTGTGATTATTTTCAGCCTGTCTCATCCCAAAGCTGAGATATGAGGACTTACGTAACTAGGATTTTCTCTCAATTGGTTTATTGGTGTTGAATATATTGGAATTAAATTCATGAACTTGTTATACGTCCAATAAAGCAAAATACAGATGCAATGTAGGATATATTGGACTGACTAGGCTTTTCTGATCACACCCTTTTACTCATGTGTTTACCTAGCTTCACTGGAAGTAGGAATCCCATCATGAAATTTACAGTTATACATTTTATGCAGCACAACATGTCCCTATATCTCAGGTTTGGGATGTGGTAGGGCAACAATTACCACACCACTGTCTTCGTCAGGACCTCCCTGACACACGGTGTGGGTTTGAAGAAGATTTGAGGAGGTCACATATTTCACCCAAAAAACACTAAGGGGTAACCCTTTGTGGTTTTTTAGACTAAATTTTTGACCATCTCAGATTTCTTCCAAACTCACGATGTTGATTGAGCAGGTCCTGACTTACACAGGGGTGTGATTATTTTCAGCCTATCTCATCCCAAAGCTGAGATATGAGGACTTACGTAACTGGGATTTTCTCTCAATAGGTTTATTGGTGTTGAATATATTGGAATTAAATTTATGAACTTGTTATACGTCCAATAAAGCAAAATACAGATGCAGTGTAGAGTATATTGGACTGACTAGGCTTTTCTTATCTCACCCTTCTACTCATGGGTTTACCTAGCTTCACTGGAAGTAGGAATCCCATCATGAAATTTACAGTTATACATTTTATGCAGCACAACATGTCCCTATATCTCAGCTTTGGGATGTGGTAGGGCAACAATTACCACACCATTGTCTTCGTCAGGACCTCTCTGACACACGGTGTGGGTTTGAAGAAGATCTTAAGAGGTCACATTTTTCACCCAAAAAAAACCCACTAGACTAAATTTTTGACCGTCTCAGATTTCTTCCAAACTCACGATGTTGATTAAGCAGGTCCTGACGTATACAGGGGTGTGATTATTTTCAGCCTATCTCATACCAAAGCTGAGATATGAGGACTTACGGAACTGTGATTTTCTCTCAATAGGTTTATTGGTGTTGAATATATTGGAATTAAATTTATGAACTTGTTATATGTCCAATAAAGCAAAATACAGATGCAGTGTAGAGTATATTGGACTGACTAGGCTTTTCTTATCTCACCCTTCTACTCATGGGTTTACCTAGCTTCACTGGAAGTAGGAATCCCATCATGAAATTTACAGCTATACATTTTATGCAGCACAACATGTCCCTATATCTCAGCTTTGGGATGTGGTAGGGCAAAAATTACCACACCACTCTCTTCGTCAGGACCTCCCTGACAGATCTGAGGAGGTCACTTTTTTCACGCAAAAAACCAATAAGGAGTACCCCTTTGTGTTTTTTTAGACTAAATTTTTGACCATCTCAGATTTCTTCCAAACTCACAATGTTGATTGAGCAGGCCTTGACTTACACAGGGGTGTGATTATTTCCAGCCTATCTCATCCCAAAGCTGAGATATGAGGACTAACGTAACTGGGATTTTCTCTCAATAGGTTTATTGGTGTTGAATATATTGGAATTAAATTTATGAGCTTGTTATACGTCCAATAAAGCAAAATACAGATGCAGTGTAGGTTATATTGGACTGACTAGGCTTTTCTGATCGCACCCTTCTACTCATGCGTTTACCTAGCTTCACTGGAAGTAAGAATCCCATCATGAAACTTACAGTTATACATTTTATGCAGCACAACATGTCCCTATATCTCAGCTTTGGGATGTGGTAGGGCAACAATTACCACACCATTGTCTTCGTCAGGACCTCTCTGACACACGGTGTGGGTTTGAAGAAGATCTTAAGAGGTCACATTTTTCACCCAAAAAAAACCCACTAAGGGGTACCCCTTTGTGTTTTTTTAGACTAACTTTTTAACCGTCTCAGATTTCTTCCAAACTCATGATGTTGATTGAGCAGGTTCTGACTTACACAGGGGTGTGATTATTTTCAGCCTGTCTCATCCCAAAGCTGAGATATGAGGACTAATGTAACTGGGATTTTCTCTCAATAGGTTTATTGGTGTTGAATATATTGGAATTAAATTGATGAGCTTGTTATACGTCCAATAAAGCAAAATACAGATGCAATGTAGGTTATATTGGACTGACTAGGCTTTTCTGATCGCACCCTTCTACTCGTGTGTTTACCTAGCTTCACTGGAAGTAGGAATCCCATCATGAAATTTACAGTTATACATTTTATGCAGCACAACATGTCCCTATATCTCAGCTTTGGGATGTGGTAGGGCAAAAAATCCCACACCACTCTCGTCGTCAGGACCTCCCTGATACACGGTGTGAGTTTGAAGAAGATCTGAGGAGGTCACATTTTTCACCCAAAAAACCACTAAGGGGTACCCCTTTGTGTTTTTTTAGACAAAATTTTTGACCATCTCAGATTTCTTCCAAACTCACGATGTTGATTAAGCAGGTCCTGACTTACACAGGGGTGTGATTATTTTCAGCCTATCTAATCCCAAAGCTGAGAATTGAGGACTTACGTAACTGTGATTTTCTCTCAATTGGTTTATTGGTGTTGAATATATTGGAATTAAATTTATGAACTTGTTATACGTCCAATAAAGCACAATACAGATGCAGTGTAGAGTATATTGGACTGACTAGGCTTTTCTTATCTCAACCTTCTACTCGTATGTTTACCTAGCTTCACTGCGAGTAGGAATCCCATCATGAAATTTACAGTTATACAATTTATGCAGCACAACATGTGCCAACACTTTATTGGTGTTGAATATATTGGAATTAAATTTATGAGCTTGTTATACGTCCAATAAAGCAAAATACAGATGCAGTATAGAGTATATTGGACTGACTAGGCTTTTCTTATCTCACCCTTCTACTCATGGGTTTACCTAGCTTCACTGGAAGTAGGAGTCCCATCATGAAATTTACAGTTATACAGTTTATGCAGCACAACATGTCCCTATATCTCAGCTTTGGGATGTGGTAGGGCAACAATTACCACACCATTGTCTTCGTCAGGACCTCTCTGACACACGGTGTGGGTTTGAAGAAGATCTTAAGAGGTCACATTTTTCACCCAAAAAAAACCCACTAGACTAAATTTTTGACCGTCTCAGATTTCTTCCAAACTCACGATGTTGATTAAGCAGGTCCTGACGTATACAGGGGTGTGATTATTTCCAGCCTATCTCATCCCAAAGCTGAGATATGAGGACTAACGTAACTGGGATTTTCTCTCAATAGGTTTATTGGTGTTGAATATATTGGAATTAAATTTATGAGCTTGTTATACGTCCAATAAAGCAAAATACAGATGCAGTGTAGGTTATATTGGACTGACTAGGCTTTTCTGATCGCACCCTTCTACTCATGTGTTTACCTAGCTTCACTGGAAGTAAGAATCCCATCATGAAATTTACAGTTATACATTTTATGCAGCACAACATGTCCCTATATCTCAGCTTTGGGATGTGGTAGGGCAACAATTACCACACCACTGTCTTCGTCAGGACCTCCCTGAGATACGGTGTGGGTTTGAAGAAGATCTGAGGAGGTCACATTTTTCACCCAAAAAAAACCCACTAAGGGGTACCCCTTTGTGTTTTTTTAGACTAACTTTTTAACCGTCTCAGATTTCTTCCAAACTCATGATGTTGATTGAGCAGGTTCTGACTTACACAGGGGTGTGATTATTTTCAGCCTGTCTCATCCCAAAGCTGAGATATGAGGACTAACGTAACTGGGATTTTCTCTCAATAGGTTTATTGGTGTTGAATATATTGGAATTAAATTGATGAGCTTGTTATACGTCCAATAAAGCAAAATACAGATGCAATGTAGGTTATATTGGACTGACTAGGCTTTTCTGATCGCACCCTTCTACTCGTGTGTTTACCTAGCTTCACTGGAAGTAGGAATCCCATCATGAAATTTACAGTTATACATTTTATGCAGCACAACATGTCCCTATATCTCAGCTTTGGGATGTGGTAGGGCAAAAATTACCACACCACTCTCGTCGTCAGGACCTCCCTGATACACGGTGTGAGTTTGAAGAAGATCTGAGGAGGATACTTCTTTTCACGCAAAAAACCACTAAGGGGTACCCGTTTGTGTTTTTTTAGATTAAATTTTTGACCGTCTCAGATTTCTTCCAAACTCACGATGTTGATTAAGCAGGTCCTGACTTACACAGGGGTGTGATTATTTTCAGCCTATCTAATCCCAAAGCTGAGAATTGAGGACTTACGTAACTGTGATTTTCTCTCAATTGGTTTATTGGTGTTGAATATATTGGAATTAAATTTATGAACTTGTTATACGTCCAATAAAGCACAATACAGATGCAGTGTAGAGTATATTGGACTGACTAGGCTTTTCTTATCTCAACCTTCTACTCGTGTGTTTACCTAGCTTCACTGCGAGTAGGAATCCCATCATGAAATTTACAGTTATACAATTTATGCAGCACAACATGTGCCTATATCTCAGCTTTGGGATGTGGTAGAGCAACAATTACCACACCACTGTCATCATCAGGACCTCCCTGACACACGGTGTGGGGTTGAAGAAGATCTTAGGAGGTCACATTTTTCACCTAAAAAAAAAACACTAAGGGGTACCCCTTTGTGTTTTTTTTAGACTAACTTTTTAACCGTCTCAGATTTCTTCCAAACTCATGATGTTGATTGAGCAGGTCCTGACTTACACAGGGGTGTGATTATTTTCAGCCTGTCTCATCCCAAAGCTGAGATATGAGGACTAACGTAACTGGGATTTTCTCTCAATAGGTTTATTGGTGTTGAATATATTGGAATTAAATTTATGAGCTTGTTATACGTCCAATAAAGCAAAATACAGATGCAATGTAGGTTATATTGGACTGACTAGGCTTTTCTGATCGCACCCTTCTACTCATGTGTTTACCTAGCTTCACTGGAAGTAGGAATCCCATCATGAAATTTACAGTTATACATTTTATGCAGCACAACATGTCCCTATATCTCAGCTTTGGGATGTGGTAGGGCAAAAATTACCACACCACTCTCGTCATCAGGACCTCCCTGACACACGGTGTGCGTTTGAAGAAAATCTGAGGAGGTCACTTTTTTCACCCAAAAAAACACAAAGGGGTACCCCTTTGTGTTTTTTTTAGACTAACTTTTTAACCATCTCAGATTTCTTCCAAACTCACGATGTTGATTAAGCAGGTCCTGACTTACACAGGGGTGTGATTATTTTCAGCCTATCTCATCCCAAAGCTGAGATATGAGGACTTACGTAACTGGGATTTTCTCTCAATAGGTTTATTGGTGTTGAATATATTGGAATTAAATTTATGAACTTGTTATACGTCCAATAAAGCAAAATACAGATGCAGTGTAGAGTATATTGGACTGACTAGGCTTTTCTGATCGCACCCTTCTACTCGTGTGTTTACCTAGCTTCACTGGAAGTAGGAATCCCATCATGAAATTTACAGTTATACATTTTATGCAGCACAACATGTCCCTATATCTCAGCTTTGGGATGTGGTAGGGCAAAAATTACCACACCACTCTCATCGTCAGGACCTCCCTGATACACGGTGTGAGTTTGAAGAAGATCTGAGGAGGATACTTCTTTTCACGCAAAAAACCACTAAGGGGTACCCGTTTGTGTTTTTTTAGATTAAATTTTTGACCGTCTCAGATTTCTTCCAAACTCACGATGTTGATTAAGCAGGTCCTGACTTACACAGGGGTGTGATTATTTTCAGCCTATCTAATCCCAAAGCTGAGAATTGAGGACTTACGTAACTGTGATTTTCTCTCAGTTGGTTTATTGGTGTTGAATATATTGGAATTAAATTTATGAACTTGTTATACGTCCAATAAAGCACAATACAGATGCAGTGTAGAGTATATTGGACTGACTAGGCTTTTCTTATCTCAACCTTCTACTCGTGTGTTTACCTAGCTTCACTGCGAGTAGGAATCCCATCATGAAATTTACAGTTATACAATTTATGCAGCACAACATGTGCCTATATCTCAGCTTTGGGATGTGGTAGAGCAACAATTACCACACCACTGTCATCATCAGGACCTCCCTGACACACGGTGTGGGGTTGAAGAAGATCTTAGGAGGTCACATTTTTCACCTAAAAAAAAAACACTAAGGGGTACCCCTTTGTGTTTTTTTTAGACTAACTTTTTAACCGTCTCAGATTTCTTCCAAACTCATGATGTTGATTGAGCAGGTCCTGACTTACACAGGGGTGTGATTATTTTCAGCCTGTCTCATCCCAAAGCTGAGATATGAGGACTAACGTAACTGGGATTTTCTCTCAATAGGTTTATTGGTGTTGAATATATTGGAATTAAATTTATGAGCTTGTTATACGTCCAATAAAGCAAAATACAGATGCAATGTAGGTTATATTGGACTGACTAGGCTTTTCTGATCGCACCCTTCTACTCATGTGTTTACCTAGCTTCACTGGAAGTAGGAATCCCATCATGAAATTTACAGTTATACATTTTATGCAGCACAACATGTCCCTATATCTCAGCTTTGGGATGTGGTAGGGCAAAAATTACCACACCACTCTCGTCATCAGGACCTCCCTGACACACGGTGTGCGTTTGAAGAAAATCTGAGGAGGTCACTTTTTTCACCCAAAAAAACACAAAGGGGTACCCCTTTGTGTTTTTTTTAGACTAACTTTTTAACCATCTCAGATTTCTTCCAAACTCACGATGTTGATTGAGCAGGTCCTGACTTACACAGGGGTGTGATTATTTTTAGCCTATCTCATCCCAAAGCTGAGATATGAGGACTAACGTAACTGGGATTTTCTCTCAAAATGTTTATTGGTGTTGAATATATTGGAATTAAATTTATGAACTTGTTATACGTCCAATAAAGCAAAATACAGATGCAGTGTAGAGTATATTGGACTGACTAGGCTTTTCTTATCTCACCCTTCTACTCATGGGTTTACCTAGCTTCACTGGAAGTAGGAATCCCATCATGAAATTTACAGTTATACATTTTATGCAGCACAACATGTCCCTATATCTCAGCTTTGGGATGTGGTAGGGCAAAAATTACCACACTACTCTCGTCGTCAGGACCTCCCTGACACACGATGTGAGTTTGAAGAAGATCTGAGGAGGTCACTTTTTTCACCCAAAAAAACACTAAGGGGTACCTGTTTGTGTTTTTTTAGACTAAATTTTTGACCGTCTCAGATTTCTTCCAAACTCACGATGTTGATTAAGCAGGTCCTGACTTACACAGGGGTGTGATTATTTTCAGCCTATCTCATCCCAAAGCTGAGATATGAGGACTTACGTAACTGGGATTTTCTCTCAATAGGTTTATTGGTGTTGAATATATTGGAATTAAATTTATGAACTTGTTATACGTCCAATAAAGCAAAATACAGATGCAGTGTAGAGTATATTGGACTGACTAGGCTTTTCTTATCTCACCCTTCTACTCATGGGTTTACCTAGCTTCACTGGAAAGAGGAATCCCATCATGAAATTTACAGTTATACATTTTATGCAGCACAACATGTCCCTAGATCTCAGCTTTGGGATGTGGTAGGGCAAAAATTACCACACCACTCTCGTCATCAGGACCTCCCTGACAGACGGTGTGAGTTTGAAGAAGATCTGAGGAGGTCACTTTTTTTCACCCAAAAAAACACAAAGGGGTACCCCTTTGTGTTTTTTTAGACTAAATTTTTGACCGTCTCAGATTTCCTCCAAACTCACAATGTTGATTAAGCAGGTCCTGACTTACACAGGGGTGTGATTATTTTCAGCCTATCTCATCCCAAAGCTGAGAATTGAGGACTTACGTAACTGGGATTTTCTCTCAATAGGTTTATTGGTGTTGAATATATTGGAATTAAATTTATGAACTTGTTATACGTCCAATAAAGCAAAATACAGATGCAATGTAGGTTAGATTGGACTGACTAGGCTTTTCTGATCGCACCCTTCTACTCGTGTGTTTACCTAGCTTCACTGGAAGTAGGAATCCCATCATGAAATTTACAGTTATACATTTTATGCAGCACAACATGTCCCTATTTCTCAGCTTTGGGATGTGGTAGGGCAAAAATTACCACACCACTCTCGTCGTCAGGACCTCCCTGATACACGGTGTGAGTTTGAAGAAGATCTGAGGAGGATACTTCTTTTCACGCAAAAAACCACTAAGGGGTACCCGTTTGTGTTTTTGTAGATTAAATTTTTGACCGTCTCAGATTTCTTCCAAACTCACGATGTTGATTAAGCAGGTCCTGACTTACACAGGGGTGTGATTATTTTCAGCCTATCTAATCCCAAAGCTGAGAATTGAGGACTTACGTAACTGTGATTTTCTCTCAATTGGTTTATTGGTGTTGAATATATTGGAATTAAATTTATGAACTTGTTATACGTCCAATAAAGCACAATGCAGATGCAGTGTAGAGTATATTGGACTGACTAGGCTTTTCTTATCTCACCCTTTTACTCATGTGTTTACCTAGCTTCACTGGAAGTAAGAATCCCATCATGAAATTTACAGTTATACATTTTATGCAGCACAACATGTCCCTATATCTCAGCTTTGGGATGTGGTAGGGCAACAATTACCACACCACTGTCTTCGTCAGGACCTCCCTGAGATACGGTGTGGGTTTGAAGAAGATCTGAGGAGGTCACATTTTTCACCCAAAAAAACACTACCCCTTTGTGTTTTTTTAGACAAAATTTTTGACCGTCTCAGATTTCTTCCAAACTCACAATGTTGATTGAGCCGGCCGTGACTTACACAGGGGTGTGATTATTTCCAGCCTATCTCATCCCAAAGCTGAGATATGAGGACTAACGTAACTGGGATTTTCTCTCAATAGGTTTATTGGTGTTGAATATATTGGAATTAAATTTATGAGCTTGTTATACGTCCAATACAGCAAAATACAGATGCAGTGTAGGTTATATTGGACTGACTAGGCTTTTCTGATCGCACCCTTCTACTCATGTGTTTACCTAGCTTCACTGGAAGTAAGAATCCCATCATGAAATTTACAGCTATACATTTTATGCAGCACAACATGTCCCTATATCTAAGCTTTGGGATGTGGTAGGGCATCAATTACCACACCACTGTCATCATCAGGACCTCCCTGACACACGGTGTGAGTTTGAAGAAGATCTGAGGAGGTCACTTTTTTCACCCAAAAAAACACTAAGGGGTACCTGTTTGTGTTTTTTTAGACTAAATTTTTGACCGTCTCAGATTTCTTCCAAACTCACGATGTTGATTAAGCAGGTCCTGACTTACACAGGTGTGTGATTATTTTTAGGCTATCTCATCCCAAATCTGAGATATGAGGACTAACGTAACTGGGATTTTCTCTCAAAATGTTTATTGGTGTTGAATATATTGGAATTAAATTTATGAGCTTGTTATACGTCCAATAAAGCAAAATACAGATGCAGTGTAGGTTATATTGGACTGACTAGGCTTTTCTGATCGCACCCTTCTACTCATGTGTTTACCTAGCTTCATTGGAAGTAGGAATCCCATCATGAAATTTACAGTTATACATTTTATGCAGCACAACATGTCCCTATATCTCAGCTTTGGAATGTGGTAGGGCAAAAATTACCACACCACTCTCGTCGTCAGGACCTCCCTGACACACGGTGTGAGTTTGAAGAAGATCTGAGGAGGTCACTTTTTTTCACCCAAAAAAACACAAAGGGGTAACCCTTTGTGTTTTTTTAGACTAAATTTTTAACCGTCTCAGATTTCTTCCAAACTCACGATGTTGATTAAGCAGGTCCTGACTTACACTGATTATTTTCAGCCTATCTAATCCCAAAGCTGAGAATTGAGGACTTACGTATTTGGGATTTTCTCTCAATTGGTTTATTGGTGTTGAATATATTGGAATTGAATTTATGAACTTGGGCAAAAATTACCACACCACTCTCGTCGTCAGGACCTCCCTGACACACGGTGTGAGTTTGAAGAAGATCTGAGGAGGATACTTTTTTTCACCCAAAAAAACACTAAGGGGTACCTGTTTGTGTTTTTTTAGACTAAATTTTTGACCGTCTCAGATTTCTTCCAAACTCACGATGTTGATTAAGCAGGTCCTGACTTACACAGGGGTGTGATTATTTTCAGCCTATCTAATCCTAAAGCTGAGAATTGAGGACTTACGTAACTGGGATTTTCTCTCAATTGGTTTATTGGTGTTGAATATATTGGAATTAAATTTATGAACTTGTTATACGTCCAATAAAGCAAAATACAGATGCAGTGTAGAGTATATTGGACTGACTAGGCTTTTCTTATCTCACCCTTCTACTCATGGGTTAACCTAGCTTCACTGGAAGTAGGAATCCCATCATGAAATTTACAGTTATACATTTTATGCAGCACAACATGTCCCTATATCTCAGCTTTGGGATGTGGTAGGGCAAAAATTACCACACCACTGTCTTCGTCAGGACCTCCCTGACACACGGTGTGGGTTTGAAGAAGATCTGAGGAGGTCACATTTTTCACCCAAAAAAACACTAAGGGGTAGCCCTTTGTGTTTTTTTAGACTAAATTTTTGACCGTCTCAGATTTCTTCCAAACTCATGATGTTGATTAAGCAGGTCCTGACTTACACAGGGGTGTGATTATTTTCAGCCTATCTCATCCCAAAGCTGAGATATGAGGACTAACGTAACTGGGATTTTCTCTCAATAGGTTTATTGGTGTTGAATATATTGGAATTAAATTTATGAGCTTGTTATACGTCCAATAAAGCAAAATACAGATGCAATGTAGGTTATATTGGACTGCCTAGGCTTTTCTGATCGCACCCTTCTACTCATGGGTTTACCTAGCTTCACTGGAAGTAAGAATCCCATCATGAAATTTACAGCTATACATTTTATGCAGCACAACATGTCCCTATATCTCAGCTTTGGGATGTGGTAGGGCAAAAATTACCACACCACTCTCGTCATCAGGACCTCACTGACACACGGTGTGAGCTTGAAGAAGATCTGAGGAGGTCACTTTTTTCACCCAAAAAAACACTAAGGGGTACCCCTTTGTGTTTTTTTAGACTAAATTTTTGACCGTCTCAGATTTCTTCCAAACTCACGATGTTGATTAAGCAGGTCCTGACTTACACAGGGGTGTGATTATTTTCAGCCTATCTAATCCCAAAGCTGAGAATTGAGGACTTACATAACTGGGATTTTCTCTCAATTGGTTTATTGGTGTTGAATATATTGGAATTGAATTTATGAACTTGGGCAAAAATTACCACACCACTCTCGTCGTCAGGACCTCCCTGACACACGGTGTGAGTTTGAAGAAGATCTGAGGAGGATACTTTTTTTCACCCAAAAAAACACTAAGGGGTACCTGTTTGTGTTTTTTTAGACTAAATTTTTGACCGTCTCAGATTTCTTCCAAACTCACGATGTTGATTAAGCAGGTCCTGACTTACACAGGGGTGTGATTATTTTCAGCCTATCTCATCCCAAAGCTGAGATATGAGGACTTACGTAACTGGGATTTTCTCTCAATAGGTTTATTGGTGTTGAATATATTGGAATTAAATTTATGAGCTTGTTATACGTCCAATAAAGCAAAATACAGATGCAATGTAGGTTATATTGGACTGCCTAGGCTTTTCTGATCGCACCCTTCTACTCATGGGTTTACCTAGCTTCACTGGAAGTAAGAATCCCATCATGAAATTTACAGCTATACATTTTATGCAGCACAACATGTCCCTATATCTCAGCTTTGGGATGTGGTAGGTCAAAAATTACCACACCACTCTCGTCATCAGGACCTCACTGACACACGGTGTGAGTTTGAAGAAGATCTGAGGAGGTCACTTTTTTCACCCAAAAAAACACTAAGGGGTACCCCTTTGTGTTTTTTTAGACTAAATTTTTGACCGTCTCAGATTTCTTCCAAACTCACGATGTTGATTAAGCAGGTCCTGACTTACACAGGGGTGTGATTATTTTCAGCCTATCTAATCCCAAAGCTGAGAATTGAGGACTTACGTAACTGGGATTTTCTCTCAATTGGTTTATTGGTGTTGAATATATTGGAATTGAATTTATGAACTTGGGCAAAAATTACCACACCACTCTCGTCGTCAGGACCTCCCTGACACACGGTGTGAGTTTGAAGAAGATCTGAGGAGGATACTTTTTTTCACCCAAAAAAACACTAAGGGGTACCTGTTTGTGTTTTTTTAGACTAAATTTTTGACCGTCTCAGATTTCTTCCAAACTCACGATGTTGATTAAGCAGGTCCTGACTTACACAGGGGTGTGATTATTTTCAGCCTATCTAATCCTAAAGCTGAGAATTGAGGACTTACGTAACTGGGATTTTCTCTCAATTGGTTTATTGGCGTTGAATATATTGGAATTAAATTTATGAACTTGTTATACGTCCAATAAAGCAAAATACAGATGCGGTGTAGAGTATATTGGACTGACTAGGCTTTTCTTATCTCACCCTTCTACTCATGGGTTAACCTAGCTTCACTGGAAGTAGGAATCCCATCATGAAATTTACAGTTATACATTTTATGCAGCACAACATGTCCCTATGTCCCTATATCTCAGCTTTGGGATGTGGTAGGGCAAAAATTACCGCACCACTCTCGTCGTCAGGACCTCCTTGACACACGGTGTGAGTTTGAAGAAGATCTGAGGAGGATACTTTTTTTCACCCAAAAAAACACTAAGGTGTACCCTTTTGTGTTTTTTTTTTGACTAAAATTTTGACCGTCTCAGATTTCTTCCAAACTCACGATGTTGATTAAGCAGGTCCTGACTTACACAGGGGTGTGATTATTTTCAGCCTATCTCATCCCAAAGCTGAGAATTGAGGACTTACGTAACTGGGATTTTCTCTCAATTGGTTTATTGGTGTTGAATATATTGGAATTAAATTTATGAACTTGTTATACGTCCAATAAAGCAAAATACAGATGCAGTGTAGAGTATATTGGACTGACTAGGCTTTTCTTATCTCACCCTTCTACTCATGGGTTTACCTAGCTTCACTGGAAGTAAGAATCCCATCATGAAATTTACAACTATACATTTTATGCAGCACAACATGTCCCTATATCTCAGCTTTGGGATGTGGTAGGGCAAAAATTACCACACCACTGTCTTCGTCAGGACCTCCCTGACACACGGTGTGGGTTTGAAGAAGATCTGAGGAGGTCACATTTTTCACCCAAAAAAACACTAAGGGGTAGCCCTTTGTGTTTTTTTAGACTAAATTTTTGACCGTCTCAGATTTCTTCCAAACTCATGATGTTGATTAAGCAGGTCCTGACTTACACAGGGGTGTGATTATTTTTAGCCTATCTCATCCCAAAGCTGAGATATGAGGACTAACGTAACTGGGATTTTCTCTCAATAGGTTTATTGGTGTTGAATATATTGGAATTAAATTTATGAGCTTGTTATACGTCCAATAAAGCAAAATACAGATGCAATGTAGGTTATATTGGACTGCCTAGGCTTTTCTAATCGCACCCTTCTACTCATGGGTTTACCTAGCTTTACTGGAAGTAAGAATCCCATCATGAAATTTACAGCTATACATTTTATGCAGCACAACATGTCCCTATATCTCAGCTTTGGGATGTGGTAGGGCAAAAATTACCACACCACTCTCGTCATCAGGACCTCACTGACACACGGTGTGAGCTTGAAGAAGATCTGAGGAGGTCACTTTTTTCACCCAAAAAAACACTAAGGGGTACCTGTTTGTGTTTTTTTAGACTAAATTTTTGACCGTCTCAGATTTCTTCCAAACTCACGATGTTGATTAAGCAGGTCCTGACTTACACAGGGGTGTGATTATTTTCAGCCTATCTCATCCCAAAGCTGAGATATGAGGACTTACGTAACTGGGATTTTCTCTCAATAGGTTTATTGGTGTTGAATATATTGGAATTAAATTTATGAGCTTGTTATACGTCCAATAAAGCAAAATACAGATGCAATGTAGGTTATATTGGACTGCCTAGGCTTTTCTGATCGCACCCTTCTACTCATGGGTTTACCTAGCTTCACTGGAAGTAAGAATCCCATCATGAAATTTACAGCTATACATTTTATGCAGCACAACATGTCCCTATATCTCAGCTTTGGGATGTGGTAGGTCAAAAATTACCACACCACTCTCGTCATCAGGACCTCACTGACACACGGTGTGAGTTTGAAGAAGATCTGAGGAGGTCACTTTTTTCACCCAAAAAAACACTAAGGGGTACCCCTTTGTGTTTTTTTAGACTAAATTTTTGACCGTCTCAGATTTCTTCCAAACTCACGATGTTGATTAAGCAGGTCCTGACTTACACAGGGGTGTGATTATTTTCAGCCTATCTAATCCCAAAGCTGAGAATTGAGGACTTACGTAACTGGGATTTTCTCTCAATTGGTTTATTGGTGTTGAATATATTGGAATTGAATTTATGAACTTGGGCAAAAATTACCACACCACTCTCGTCGTCAGGACCTCCCTGACACACGGTGTGAGTTTGAAGAAGATCTGAGGAGGATACTTTTTTTCACCCAAAAAAACACTAAGGGGTACCTGTTTGTGTTTTTTTAGACTAAATTTTTGACCGTCTCAGATTTCTTCCAAACTCACGATGTTGATTAAGCAGGTCCTGACTTACACAGGGGTGTGATTATTTTCAGCCTATCTAATCCTAAAGCTGAGAATTGAGGACTTACGTAACTGGGATTTTCTCTCAATTGGTTTATTGGCGTTGAATATATTGGAATTAAATTTATGAACTTGTTATACGTCCAATAAAGCAAAATACAGATGCGGTGTAGAGTATATTGGACTGACTAGGCTTTTCTTATCTCACCCTTCTACTCATGGGTTAACCTAGCTTCACTGGAAGTAGGAATCCCATCATGAAATTTACAGTTATACATTTTATGCAGCACAACATGTCCCTATGTCCCTATATCTCAGCTTTGGGATGTGGTAGGGCAAAAATTACCGCACCACTCTCGTCGTCAGGACCTCCTTGACACACGGTGTGAGTTTGAAGAAGATCTGAGGAGGATACTTTTTTTCACCCAAAAAAACACTAAGGTGTACCCTTTTGTGTTTTTTTTTTGACTAAAATTTTGACCGTCTCAGATTTCTTCCAAACTCACGATGTTGATTAAGCAGGTCCTGACTTACACAGGGGTGTGATTATTTTCAGCCTATCTCATCCCAAAGCTGAGAATTGAGGACTTACGTAACTGGGATTTTCTCTCAATTGGTTTATTGGTGTTGAATATATTGGAATTAAATTTATGAACTTGTTATACGTCCAATAAAGCAAAATACAGATGCAGTGTAGAGTATATTGGACTGACTAGGCTTTTCTTATCTCACCCTTCTACTCATGGGTTTACCTAGCTTCACTGGAAGTAAGAATCCCATCATGAAATTTACAACTATACATTTTATGCAGCACAACATGTCCCTATATCTCAGCTTTGGGATGTGGTAGGGCAAAAATTACCACACCACTGTCTTCGTCAGGACCTCCCTGACACACGGTGTGGGTTTGAAGAAGATCTGAGGAGGTCACATTTTTCACCCAAAAAAACACTAAGGGGTAGCCCTTTGTGTTTTTTTAGACTAAATTTTTGACCGTCTCAGATTTCTTCCAAACTCATGATGTTGATTAAGCAGGTCCTGACTTACACAGGGGTGTGATTATTTTCAGCCTATCTCATCCCAAAGCTGAGATATGAGGACTAACGTAACTGGGATTTTCTCTCAATAGGTTTATTGGTGTTGAATATATTGGAATTAAATTTATGAGCTTGTTATACGTCCAATAAAGCAAAATACAGATGCAATGTAGGTTATATTGGACTGCCTAGGCTTTTCTAATCGCACCCTTCTACTCATGGGTTTACCTAGCTTCACTGGAAGTAAGAATCCCATCATGAAATTTACAGCTATACATTTTATGCAGCACAACATGTCCCTATATCTCAGCTTTGGGATGTGGTAGGGCAAAAATTACCACACCACTCTCGTCATCAGGACCTCACTGACACACGGTGTGAGCTTGAAGAAGATCTGAGGAGGTCACTTTTTTCACCCAAAAAAACACTAAGGGGTACCTGTTTGTGTTTTTTTAGACTAAATTTTTGACCGTCTCAGATTTCTTCCAAACTCACGATGTTGATTAAGCAGGTCCTGACTTACACAGGGGTGTGATTATTTTCAGCCTATCTCATCCCAAAGCTGAGATATGAGGACTTACGTAACTGGGATTTTCTCTCAATAGGTTTATTGGTGTTGAATATATTGGAATTAAATTTATGAACTTGTTATACGTCCAATAAAGCAAAATACAGATGCAGTGTAGAGTATATTGGACTGACTAGGCTTTTCTTATCTCACCCTTCTACTCATGTGTTTACCTAGCTTCACTGGAAGTAGGAATCCCATCATGAAATTTACAGTTATACATTTTATGCAGCACAACATGTCCCTATATCTCAGCTTTGGGATGTGGTAGGGCAAAAATTACCACACTACTCTCGTCATCAGGACCTCCCTGACACACGGTGTGAGTTTGAAAAACATCTGAGGAGGTCACTTTTTTCACCCAAAAAAACACTAAGGGGTACCTGTTTGTGTTTTTTTAGACTAAATTTTTGACCGTCTCAGATGTCTTCCAAACTCACGATGTTGATTAAGCAGGTCCTGACTTACACAGGGGTGTGATTATTTTCAGCCTATCTCATCCCAAAGCTGAGATATGAGGACTTACGTAACTGGGATTTTCTCTCAATTGGTTTATTGGAATTGAATTTATGAACTTGGGCAAAAATTACCACACCACTCTCTTCGTCAGGACCTCCCTGACACATGGTTTGAGTTTGAAGAAGGTCTGAGGAGGATACTTTTTTTCACTCAAAAAAACACTAAGGGGTACCCTTTTGTGTTTTTTTTTTTTGACTAAAATTATGACCGTCTCAGATTTCTTCCAAACTCACGATGTTGATTAAGCAGGTCTTGACTTACACAGGGGTGTGATTATTTTCAGCCTATCTCATCCCAAAGCTGAGATATGAGGACTTACGTAACTGGGATTTTCTCTCAATAGGTTTATTGGTGTTGAATATATTGGAATTAAATTTATGAACTTGTTATACGTCCAATAAAGCAAAATACAGATGCAGTGTAGAGTATATTGGACTGACTAGGCTTTTCTTATCTCACCCTTCTACTCATGGGTTTACCTAGCTTCACTGGAAGTAGGAATCCCATCATGAAATTTACAGTTATACATTTTATGCAGCACAACATGTCCCTATATCTCAGCTTTGGGATGTGGTAGGGCAAAAATTACCACACCACTCTCGTCGTCATGACCTCCCTGACACACGGTGTGAGTTTGAAGAAGATCTGAGGAGGTCACTTTTTTTCACCCAAAAAAACACAAAGGGGTACCCCTTTGTGTTTTTTTAGACTAAATTTTTGACCGTCTCAGATTTCTTCCAAACTCACGATGTTGATTAAGCAGGTCCTGACTTACACAGGGGTGTGATTATTTTCAGCCTATCTAATCCCAAAGCTGAGAAATGAGGACTTGCGTAACTGGGATTTTCTCTCAATTGGTTTATTGGTGTTGAATATATTGGAATTGAATTTATGAACTTGTGCAAAAATTACCACACCACTCTCTTCGTCAGGACCTCCCTGACACATGGTTTGAGTTTGAAGAAGATCTGAGGAGGATACTTTTTTTCACCCAAAAAAACACTAAAGGGTACCCTTTTGCGTTTTTTTTTAGACTAAATTTTTGACCGTCTCAGATTTCTTCCAAACTCACGATGTTGATTAAGCAGGTCCTGACTTACACAGGGGTGTGATTATTTTCAGCCTATCTAATCCCAAAGCTGAGAAATGAGGACTTACGTAACTGGGATTTTCTCTCAATTGGTTTATTGGTGTTGAATATATTGGAATTGAATTTATGAACTTGGGCAAAAATTACCACACCACTCTCGTCGTCAGGACCTCCCTGACACACGGTGTGAGTTTGAAGAAGATCTGAGGAGGATACTTTTCTTCACCCAAAAAAACACTAAGGGGTACCTGTTTGTGTTTTTTTAGACTAAATTTTTGACCGTCTCAGATTTCTTCCAAACTCACGATGTTGATTAAGCAGGTCCTGACTTACACAGGGGTGTGATTATTTTCAGCCTATGAAATCCTAAAGCTGAGAATTGAGGACTTACGTAACTGGGATTTTCTCTCAATTGGTTTATTGGTGTTGAATATATTGGAATTAAATTTATGAACTTGTTATACGTCCAATAAAGCAAAATACAGATGCAGTGTAGAGTATATTGGACTGACTAGGCTTTTCTTATCTCACCCTTCTACTCATGGGTTTACCTAGCTTCACTGGAAGTAGGAATCCCATCATGAAATTTACAGTTATACATTTTATGCAGCACAACATGTCCCTATATCTCAGCTTTGGGATGTGGTAGGGCAAAAATTACCGCACCACTCTCGTCGTCAGGACCTCCTTGACACACGGTGTGAGTTTGAAGAAGATCTGAGGAGGATACTTTTTTTCACCCAAAAAAACACAAAGGGGTACCCCTTTGTGTTTTTTTAGACTAAATTTTTGACCGTCTCAGATTTCTTCCAAACTCACGATGTTGATTAAGCAGGTCCTGACTTACACAGGGGTGTGATTATTTTCAGCCTATCTAATCCTAAAGCTGAGAATTGAGGACTTACGTAACTGGGATTTTCTCTCAATTGGTTTATTGGTGTTGAATATATTGGAATTAAATTTATGAACTTGTTATACGTCCAATAAAGCAAAATACAGATGCGGTGTAGAGTATATTGGACTGACTAGGCTTTTCTTATCTCACCCTTCTACTCATGGGTTTACCTAGCTTCACTGGAAGTAGGAATCCCATCATGAAATTTACAGTTATACATTTTATGCAGCACAACATGTCCCTATATCTCAGCTTTGGGATGTGGTAGGGCAAAAATTACCGCACCACTCTCGTCGTCAGGACCTCCCTGACACACGGTGTGAGTTTGAAGAAGATCTGAGGAGGTCACTTTTTTTCACCCAAAAAACACAAAGGGGTACCCCTTTGTGTTTTTTTAGACTAAATTTTTGACCGTCTCAGATTTCTTCCAAACTCACGTTGTTGATTAAGCAGGTCCTGACTTACACAGGGGTGTGATTATTTTCAGCCTATCTAATCCAAAAGCTGAGAATTGAGGACTTACGTAACTGGGATTTTCTCTCAATTGGTTTATTGGTGTTGAATATATTGGAATTGAATTTATGAACTTGGGCAAAAATTACCACACCACTCTCGTCGTCAGGACCTCCCTGACACACGGTGTGAGTTTGAAGAAGATCTGAGGAGGATACTTTTTTCACCCAAAAAACACTAAGGGGTACCTGTTTGTGTTTTTTTAGACTGAATTTTTGACCGTCTCAGATTTCTTCCAAACTCACGATGTTGATTAAGCAGGTCCTGACTTACACAGGGGTGTGATTATTTTCAGCCTATCTAATCCTAAAGCTGAGAATTGAGGACTTACGTAACTGGGATTTTCTCTCAATTGGTTTATTGGTGTTGAATATATTGGAATTAAATTTATGAACTTGTTATACGTCCAATAAAGCAAAATACAGATGCGGTATATTGGACTGACTAGGCTTTTCTTATCTCACCCTTCTACTCATGGGTTTACCTAGCTTCACTGGAAGTAGGAATTCCATCATGAAATTTACAGTTATACATTTTATGCAGCACAACATGTCCCTATATCTCAGCTTTGGGATGTGGTAGGGCAAAAATTACCGCACTACTCTCGTCGTCAGGACCTCCCTGACACACGGTGTGAGTTTGAAGAAGATCTGAGGAGATCACTTTTTTCACCCAAAAAAACACTAAGGGGTACCTGTTTGTGTTTTTTTAGACTAAATTTTTGACCGTCTCAGATGTCTTCCAAACTCACGATGTTGATTAAGCAGGTCCTGACTTACACAGGGGTGTGATTATTTTCAGCCTATCTCATCCCAAAGCTGAGATATGAGGACTTACGTAACTGGGATTTTCTCTCAATTGGTTTATTGGTGTTGAATATATTGGAATTGAATTTATGAACTTGGGCAAAAATTATCACACCACTCTCTTCGTCAGGACCTCCCTGACACATGGTTTGAGTTTGAAGAAGATCTGAGGAGGATACTTTTTTTCACCCAAAAAAACACTAAAGGGTACCCTTTTGCGTTTTTTTTTTTGACTAAAATTATGACCGTCTCAGATTTCTTCCAAACTCACGATGTTGATTAAGCAGGTCCTGACTTACACAGTGGTGTGATTATTTTCAGCCTATCTCATCCCAAAGCTGAGAATTGAGGACTTACGTAACTGGGATTTTCTCTCAATAGGTTTATTGGTGTTGAATATATTGGAATTAAATTTATGAACTTGTTATACATCCAATAAAGCAAAATACAGATGCGGTGTAGAGTATATTGGACTGACTAGGCTTTTCTTATCTCACCCTTCTACTCATGGGTTTACCTAGCTTCACTGGAAGTAGGAATCCTATCATGAAATTTACGGTTATACATTTTATGCAGCACAACATGTCCCTATATCTCAGCTTTGGGATGTGGTAGGGCAAAATTTACCACACTACTCTCGTCGTCAGGACCTCCCTGACACACGGTGTGAGTTTGAAGAAGATCTGAGGAGATCACTTTTTTCACCCAAAAAAACACTAAGGGGTACCTGTTTGTGTTTTTTAGACTAAATTTTTGACCGTCTCAGATTTCTTCCAAACTCACGATGTTGATTAAGCAGGTCCTGACTTACACAGGGGTGTGATTATTTTCAGCCTATCTAATCCCAAAGCTGAGAATTGAGGACTTACGTAACTGGGATTTTCTCTCAATTGGTTTATTGTTGTTGAATATATTGGAATTAAATTTATGAACTTGTTATACGTCCAATAAAGCAAAATACAGATGCAGTATATTGGACTGACTAGGCTTTTCTTATCTCACCCTTCTACTCATGGGTTTACCTAGCTTCACTGGAAGTAGGAATCCCATCATGAAATTTACAGTTATACATTTTATGCAGCACAACATGTCCCTATATCTCAGCTTTGGGATGTGGTAGGGCAAAATTTACCACACTACTCTCGTCGTCAGGACCTCCCTGACACACGGTGTGAGTTTGAAGAAGATCTGAGGAGATCACTTTTTTCACCCAAAAAAACACTAAGGGGTACCTGTTTGTGTTTTTTTAGACTAAGTTTTTGACCGTCTCAGATTTCTTCCAAACTCACGATGTTGATTAAGCAGGTCCTGACTTACACAGGGGTGTGATTATTTTCAGCCTATCTCATCCCAAAGCTGAGATATGAGGACTTACGTAACTGGGATTTTCTCTCAATAGGTTTATTGGTGTTGAATATATTGGAATTAAATTCATGAACTTGTTATACGTCCAATAAAGCAAAATACAGATGCAGTGTAGAGTATATTGGACTGACTAGGCTTTTCTTATCTCACCCTTCTACTCATGGGTTTACCTAGCTTCACTGGAAGTAGGAATCCCATCATGAAATTTACAGTTATTCATTTTATGCAGCACAACATGTCCCTATATCTCAGCTTTGGGACGTGGTAGGGCAAGAATTACCGCACCACTCTCGTCGTCAGGACCTCCTTGACACACGGTGTGAGTTTGAAGAAGATCTGAGGAGGATACTTTTTTTCACCCAAAAAAACACTAAGGGGTACCCCTTTGTGTTTTTTTAGACTAAATTTTTGACCGTCTCAGATTTCTTCCAAACTCACGTTGTTGATTAAGCAGGTCCTGACTTACACAGGGGTGTGATTATTTTCAGCCTATCTAATCCCAAAGCTGAGAATTGAGGACTTACGTAACTGGGATTTTCTCTCAATTGGTTTATTGGTGTTGAATATATTGGAATTGAATTTATGAACTTGGGCAAAAATTACCACACCACTCTCGTCGTCAGGACCTCCCTGACACACGGTGTGAGTTTGAAGAAGATCTGAGGAGGATACTTTTTTCACCCAAAAAACACTAAGGGGTACCTGTTTGTGTTTTTTTAGACTAAATTTTTGACCGTCTCAGATTTCTTCCAAACTCACGATGTTGATTAAGCAGGTCCTGACTTACACAGTGGTGTGATTATTTTCAGCCTATCTCATCCCAAAGCTGAGAATTGAGGACTTACGTAACTGGGATTTTCTCTCAATAGGTTTATTGGTGTTGAATATATTGGAATTAAATTTATGAACTTGTTATACATCCAATAAAGCAAAATACAGATGCGGTGTAGAGTATATTGGACTGACTAGGCTTTTCTTATCTCACCCTTCTACTCATGGGTTTACCTAGCTTCACTGGAAGTAGGAATCCTATCATGAAATTTACGGTTATACATTTTATGCAGCACAACATGTCCCTATATCTCAGCTTTGGGATGTGGTAGGGCAAAATTTACCACACTACTCTCGTCGTCAGGACCTCCCTGACACACGGTGTGAGTTTGAAGAAGATCTGAGGAGATCACTTTTTTCACCCAAAAAAACACTAAGGGGTACCTGTTTGTGTTTTTTAGACTAAATTTTTGACCGTCTCAGATTTCTTCCAAACTCACGATGTTGATTAAGCAGGTCCTGACTTACACAGGGGTGTGATTATTTTCAGCCTATCTAATCCCAAAGCTGAGAATTGAGGACTTACGTAACTGGGATTTTCTCTCAATTGGTTTATTGTTGTTGAATATATTGGAATTAAATTTATGAACTTGTTATACGTCCAATAAAGCAAAATACAGATGCAGTATATTGGACTGACTAGGCTTTTCTTATCTCACCCTTCTACTCATGGGTTTACCTAGCTTCACTGGAAGTAGGAATCCCATCATGAAATTTACAGTTATACATTTTATGCAGCACAACATGTCCCTATATCTCAGCTTTGGGATGTGGTAGGGCAAAATTTACCACACTACTCTCGTCGTCAGGACCTCCCTGACACACGGTGTGAGTTTGAAGAAGATCTGAGGAGATCACTTTTTTCACCCAAAAAAACACTAAGGGGTACCTGTTTGTGTTTTTTTAGACTAAGTTTTTGACCGTCTCAGATTTCTTCCAAACTCACGATGTTGATTAAGCAGGTCCTGACTTACACAGGGGTGTGATTATTTTCAGCCTATCTCATCCCAAAGCTGAGATATGAGGACTTACGTAACTGGGATTTTCTCTCAATAGGTTTATTGGTGTTGAATATATTGGAATTAAATTCATGAACTTGTTATACGTCCAATAAAGCAAAATACAGATGCAGTGTAGAGTATATTGGACTGACTAGGCTTTTCTTATCTCACCCTTCTACTCATGGGTTTACCTAGCTTCACTGGAAGTAGGAATCCCATCATGAAATTTACAGTTATTCATTTTATGCAGCACAACATGTCCCTATATCTCAGCTTTGGGACGTGGTAGGGCAAGAATTACCGCACCACTCTCGTCGTCAGGACCTCCTTGACACACGGTGTGAGTTTGAAGAAGATCTGAGGAGGATACTTTTTTTCACCCAAAAAAACACTAAGGGGTACCCCTT